>NC_090022.1:298135175-298435175 GCF_037176765.1 Anolis sagrei | reverse complement strand
TATCCCAGAATATCAAGGCAGAAAATCCCACAATATCTGCTTTGACCTGGATTATCTGAGTCCACACTCAGATAATGTGAGATTTTCTGCCTTGACATTCTGGGATATAGGGCTATGTAGAAGGATCCTCAGATACTGCTTTGAGTCGTGCTGGGGGTGAGAAAAGCGGTATAGAAATACTGTAAATAATAATAATAATAATAATAATAATAATAATCCTATGATAACCCAGTTATCACATATTGTGGGAATTTCTGCCTTGATATTCTGGGTTATATGGCTGTGTGGGAGGGGCCCTAGTCTAACAACTGAATATAGAATCTCTTTTCCTTTAAGTCAGATACTCAAGATGCTTTCAATTCCAAGCCAACGGAGTCAAAACAATATTGTGAAGACCCCAGCCAATAAGTAAGGCTGAACCATTCAGAGTCATCTAGCTCTGATTCCCTAAAACGTAGGAGTATGTGTTCCTGCTGCTGGTATCACAAGGACTTGCATTAGAAGTATGTACTCATGAGCAACCAACATGATAACGTGCTTAAAAGTATGTTGGTCCCATGGGCATGGTTGTCTATGGAGAGCAGGTGCAACTTTCAAGATACAAAACAAGAGGGACAGACCAATTTGACCTATGTTCCATTGAGGCACAAGGGATCAGATGGGAAGTACCTGGCAGAAAGGGGAATACTAACTGCCCTGTCAGAGACTGAAAAGGCACCAGAGACTGAAAGAGGAAGGGCAACAGTGCTTGCCTTGCCCCAAAGGATGGTTTATCAACGCCTGCAGAAGCTCAAGGACTGAGACTTGGAAGTGGGAAGAGACTCCTATCTCTGACCAACAATTCCCCTCCTGGAATAATCTCAATGACTCCACTTTCAGAGATAATGAAATGCAGAGTCACAAATGGAAGAACTGGCAAAGAATCCCAAGCAACTGGAAGAAAGTTGGGGAGTTGCTTATTATTATTACTTGAAACATAACAAGAAGACTCCGTAGTAAACAAGATCATTCTGCTGGCTATTGTATTGAATCATATGTTGGACACTTCCCAAGTGTCTAGGACTGTGTGATGTATCGGCGAATGATGTGTGCAGATCCCAGTAAAGTGGCCTTTTGTAGCTGGCAGATGGTAATTTTGTCAGCACCGATTGTGTTTAAGTGCAGTCCAAGGTTTTTGCTTATTATTATTACTATTATTCCCCAAACAATGGCAGTTCCTTCTTAGGACACAACAGGGAAAGGGCCCTTGTCAGAGGATGTCTTAGCCCAGTGATGCTCAACCTGTGGGTCCCCAAGTGTTTTGGCCTACAACTCCCAGAAATCCCAGCCAGTTTACCAGCTATTAGGATTTCTGGGAGTTGAAGGCCAAAATATCTGGAGACCCACAGGGTGAGAACCACTGTCTTAGCCAATGGAATGAGCAGAGGTTTAGAGATCACTTTGCACCATTATGGGATGAGCAAATTCCCCAGTTCGGTCTATGTTCTCAGGTCTGTAGCTCCTGTCCTCTCTGCTAATCTCCACAAACCTCAGCAGTCCTGTGAGGCTACATTAAGCCTGAGAAAAATGAGGCACGGGCATTGTTTTTAAAACACAGTCCTTAAAGGTTTGTCCTTTCACAGGTTCTAGACTTCCGCTTCTCACTCAGCCATGCTGGCAGAGGCCTTGGGGAGAAGCCCAAAATATCTTGAGGATCAAGAACTGAAGAAGATCTATCAGAAATAACAGTGGGCCTATACAGGACCTCATGGTAAGACCACCTCAACAGCAGACCAAAGGTTTACCCTCTTTATGACCACAGATTCCTTTGAGAATCTGGTGAAAGAAAAACCTTCCTAACAAAATATATGTAAACACAACTTTCACCCTTGCAATAAAAGAAATGGGGAGGGGTTTATTATTATTATTATTATATTATTGTATATTTATTTATACCGCGCTTTATCTCTCCTGAAGGGAACTCAAAGCAGTATATGAATATTTTATTTATATACCATTCACACTGCCCTCAAGGAATCCCCTGAAGGTGCAACTACACTGCTCATAGAATCATAGAATCAAAGAGTTGGAAGAGACCTCATGGGTCATCCAGTCCAACCCCCTACCAAGAAGCAGGAATATTGCATTCAAATCACCCCTGACAGATGGCCGTCCAGCCCTTGTTTAAAAGCTTCCAAAGAAGGAGCCTCCACCACGCTATGGGACAGAGAGTTCCACTGCTGAACGGCTCTCACAGTCAGGAGGTTCTTCCTCATGTTCAGATGGAATCTCCTCTCTTGTAGTTTGAAGCCATTGTTCCGCACCCTAGTCTCCAAGGAAGCAGAAAACAAGTTTGCTCCCTCCTCCCTGTGGCTTCCTCTCACATGGCTATCATATCTCCTCTCAGCCTTCTCTTCTTCAAGGCTAAACATGTCCAGCTCCTTAAGCCGCTCCTCATAGGGCTTGTTCTCCAGACCCTTGATCATTTTAGTTGCCCTCCTCTGGACACATTCCAGCTTGTCAATATGCTCAGTGCTATGGAATCCTAGGAATTTAGTTAGACCAAGTCTTTGCCTTCCCTGCCAAGGACTGCTAGGGACTCTCCAAACTACAAATCCCAGGACTCCATAGCCCTACAGGTGTACCCTTGTCCTCAGCTAAATGCCCCTTGTTCCAGAGACACCCCAAGCAGTCTTGGGCTAAAAACCAGGACAATGATGACGATATTTATTTATATCCTGCCTTTCTTTCTTAGATAACGCTCACAGCAGCTGACAACACAGAAACAAAAAAATTACAATTTAAAAAACACCAAAGTGGAATTAAACATAGTATTTTTAAAAAGCAAATAGTTAAAATCTCACAAAGCACATGGGGGTGGAGGGAGGGGAAACCCATTAAAAGGAGGTTAGCTGTTCTGTGCTGAAAACAAACTCAAAGAAGCTTATATTAAATACTAAAATTGCATCATCGGTCAAACAATGAATCCTTGCGAGAGAGAGAAAAGGGGCAAGACTGTGTGTGTATGCTTGCTTGTCATAAAACTCTGCCTACAACTCCATGAGGAAAGAAACCAGCCCCCGGCCTTCTTTCACTTCCTCCTTCCGCCCCATGACTTGGCAGAACCGGAGCAGGAAGTGCCTCTTCATAGAGGAGGAGGGCCATAAATAAGAATCCTTGAGTTGGAAGAGACTCCAAGGGTCGTCCTGTCTAAAACCCCTTCTGCTAGGCATGAAATAAATCCAAAACCCTCCTGGCAGAGGCCTATCTAACCTGTTAAAAAACCCCAAGAGAAAGGAGACTCCACCGGCGGAAGCAGATATCCCTTCTGCTGAACAGGAAGTCCTTCCTCATGATGAGGTCGGATCTCTTTTCCTGCATGGCTCCATTGTGTCAGTCTCCAAAACAGCAGAAGAAAACAAAGCATATTCCTGCTTCAATGGGGCATCCTTTCAAATATCTAAACAGACCCCCTTCTCTCAGCCTCCTCTTCCAACCCAATGCAGTCAATCTGGATTATGGAGCCGTGTAGATCCATCCTAAGACTTCCCTCGATATAGATCAGGCATATAGATATAGATCCAATCTAGGCACTATCTTATTGATGCTGCCTAGAATCGCATTGGCCCTTTTGGCTGCTGCATCATACTCTCGGCTCACATTCAGGCATAAATTATTTTCAAGCCATGGCTATATTACTTTCTTCAATCCAGACACTAGTCTCTGTTTTAATGCTTGCATATTTATATATATTAAAATTATATGCTAATGGTTTTATATTAAGCTGCTCTGAGACTCCTTCGGGCGAGATAAAGTGGGGGATAAATAAACATAATAATAAAATAATAATAATAATAATAATAATAATAATAATAATTAGACATCCTATGAATGCTGCCTAGAATCGCATTGGCCTTCTGAGCTGCAGCAACCACACTCTTGGCTCATGTCCACTAAGGACCCTTCTACACTGTCATATAAAATCCAGATTATCTGCTTTGGACTGGATTATATGGCAGTATAGACTCATATAATCCAGTTCAAAGCAGATGTGATTATCTGCTTTGATAATCTGGATTATATGGCAATGTAGAAGGAGCCTATGACTCCCAGATCCCTCTCCAAATGGTTGCAAATCAGGACCCCTTCTACACAGCTAAATAAAATCCAGATTATCATCTTTGAACTGGATTATATGGCAATTTAGACTCATATAATCCATTTCAAAGTAGATAATGTGGATTATTATCTGCTTTGATAATCTGGATTATATGGCAATGTTGAAGGATGCCTCTCCAAATGGTTTCCAATCAGGACCCCTTCTACACAGCTATATAAAATCCAGATTATCTGCTTTGAACTGGACTATATAGCAGTGTAGACTCATATAACCCAGTTCAAAACTGATAATTTGATTATCTGCTTTGATAATCTCTTATATGGCAATGTAGGAGGAGCCTATGACTCCCAGATCCCTCTCCAAATGGTTTCCAATAGTATCCCTTCTACACAGCTATATAAAATCCATATTATCTGCTTTGAACTGGATTACATGGCAGTGCAGACTCATATAATCCAGTTCAAAGCAGATAATGTGGATTATCTGCCTTGATATTCTGAATGATATGACAATGTAGACTCATATAGTCCAGTTCAAAGCAGATAATCTGGATTATTATCTGCTTTGATAATCTGTGGACTATATGGCAGTGTAGAACAGGCCTACAGTGACATATGAAATCCAGATTATTTGAACTGGATTAAATCCAGATTATTTGAACAATCCACCTTATCTGTTTTTGATTATATGAATCCACACTGCCATATAATCCGTTTCAAAGCAAAAATCTGGATGTTATATGGCTAACCCGGGTTATAAATATGGCTAACCCGGATTATAAATTCAAATAACCCGGATTATCCGCATCGAACTGGTCTGCAGTGTCATATAATCCAGAATATCAAGGCAGATAACAATCCACTTTATCTGTTTTGGCTTATATGAGTCCACACTGCCATATAATCCGTTTCAAAGCAAAAATCTGGATGTTATATGGCAGTGTAGTCTTCTTCTACACTGCTATATGGTCCAGATTATTAAGGCAGATAATAATCCACATTATCTGCTTTGAACTGGATTATCTTGAGTCCATACATTGATATAATTCAGAATTCAGAATATCAAGGCAGATAATTATCCACTTTATCTGCTTTGAACTTGATTAGAAGAGTCCACACTGCTATATAATCCAGTTCAAATCAAATAATCTGGATTTTATATGTCATTATCTGCTTTGAACTGGATTATCTTGAGTCCATACTGCCATATAATTCAGAATATCAAAGCAGATAATCTCCCACATTATCTGCTTCGAACTTGATTAGATGAGTCCACACTGCTTGATATTCTGGATTATATGACAGTGGGGACTCATATAATCCAGTTTGATGCGGATAATCCGGGTTATTTGAATTTATAATCTGGGTTAGCCATATAACATCCAGATTTTTGCTTTGAAACGGATTATATGGCAGTGTGGACTCATATAAGCCAAAATAGGTAAGGTGGATTGTTATCTGCCTAGATATTCTGGATTATATGGCAGTATGGACCCAAGATAATCCAGTTCAAAGCAGATAATGTGGATTATTATCTGCCTTAATATTCTGGACTATATGGCAGTGTAGAAGAAGCCTACACTGCCCTGTAAAATCCAGATTTTTTTGCTTTGAAACGGATTATATGGTAGTGTGGACTCTGGACTCAAGATAATCCAGTTCAATGCAGATAATGTGGATTATTATCTGCTTTGATAATCTGTGGACTATATGGCAGTGTAGAAGAAGCCTACACTGCCATATAACATCCAGATTTTTGCTTTGAAACTGATTATATGGCAGTGTGGACTCATATAACCCAAAAGAGATAAGGTGGGATTGTTATCTGCCTTGATATTCTGGATTATATGACACTGTAGACCAGTTCGATTCAGATAATCCGGGTTAGCCATATAACATCCAGATTTTTGCTTAGAAACGGATTATATGGCAGTGTGGACTCATATAAGGCAAAACAGATAAGGTGGATTGTTATCTGCCTTGATATTCCGGATTATATGACACTGTAGACCAGTTCGATGCGGATAATCCGGGTTATTTGACTGGATAATCCGGGTTATCTGCCCTGGGGCCTTTCTCAATTGTCCGCCCCATTGTCTTGCAGCACCATTGCCTTCCACTTGAGGCCTGCTTCCCAGAGCGAAGCCTGCCTCGCGTGTTTCCTCCTCCCGGGCCTTCAATGGGCGAGTGCGGCCTAGCAGCGCGGGCCTCCCCGGCTCTCGCGTGCTTCTCTCCCCGGGGGGAAGACTCACTCGGGTCCCGAGGCCATGGCGGCGGCTTCAGCGGCGATGGGAAGGTGGCTGGGCCTCTCTGCGTCCGTTGAAGGCGTCTCTCTCTCTCTCTCTCTCGCTCTCTCTCTCTCTCGCTCTCCGTCGCCTCGCGGGATGCTTCCCTCAACGCCGACTCATCGGGAGTGACGCTCCGCCCGGCTTGACTAGGCCGCACTCTGCCTAGCAACAGGTGGCGCCTCAGCCAATCAGGAAAAATTAAAGGCACCGAGCCGGCCCGACTGAGCCAATCAGGAGGGGAGTAATTGAAAAAAGCTCACTCTTTCTCCAAAGAGCCAATCGGAAAAAAGATGCGCCAATACCGGTGAAATTTTAGATAGGAAGTCCCGCCCACGTCCTCTTTCTGCCTAGCTACGCTGCTCTGATTCGTTAGCGTCGCAAGAGCGGCAACGAATAGGAAATGTACAAGTCGCTGATTGACAAGGCGCTCTACGTATGGAAGGCTTCGAGAGGGACTGCGGATCTGAAGCCGGGCTGCAGCGCCGCCGCGTTGATTGACAGGGAAAAAGAGAGGGGGCGGGACTTGGATGCGGAAGTGGTTTCTGTCCTGGGTTTGCTGGGCTGTGCAACGTCATTGGGGAGGAGAGAGTGTCTCTGAGCAAGTGCAGAAGGCACAGTCATAGAATCATAGAATCCTAGAGTTGGAAGAGACCTCCTGGGCCATCCAGTCCAACCCCATTCTGCCAAGAAGCAGGAATATTGCATTCAAACCACCCCTGACAGATGGCCAGTCAGCCTAAACGACCAAAAAACCGAGCAGGAAAAGGCTTCACTGAGCAGATGACTGATACTCAAGAATATTTGCATCAACATGCAAAAGTTTAAATATATATACATAATATTTAAATGTTATAACATTATTATTATTATTATTATTTTACTGACACAAAAGCACAGTATGTCACAGGTGTACCTGATTGTTTACTATGTGCCTGATTGTTTACTCTCTGTTGTTTTGCTTGTTGTTTACTCTCTGTTGTTTCAACAGAAAGGAGGAAACCATGAAAATGAACAAAATTGGCTACCAATATTAAAAAAAACTCTAAAATTACAACAGCACAACAACAGAGAGGAAACAATCAGGCACATCTAATCACCTCTCAACAAAAGATTTTCCCAGGCTGAGCCAGGCCTTCAAATGCTAATCAAGGTGGTCAGTTGAAACATTCACACCTAGCTCCAGCAGACAAGAGTCCTTTGTCTCATCCTGGTCATTCCACAGATATATAAACCCTTTTTCCTAGTTCCAACAGACCTCACTACCTCTGAGGATGCTTGCCATAGATGCAGGCGAAACGTCAGGAGAGAATGCCTCCAGAACATGGCCATATAACCCAGAAAAACCTGGAAACAACCCTATTATTATTATTATTATTATTATTATTATTATTGTATTGTCGAAGGCTTTCATGGCCGGAATCACTGCGTTGTTGTAATTTTTTCGGGCTATATGGCCATGTTCTAGAGGCATTCTCTCCTGACATTTTGCCTGCATCTATGGCAAGCATCCTCAGAGGTTGTGAGGTCTGTTGGAACTAGGAAAAAGGGTTTATATATCTGTGGGATGACCAGGGTGGGACAAAGGACTCTTGTCTGCTGGAGCTAGGTGTGAATGTTTCAACTGACCACCTTGATTAGCATATAATGGCCTGACTGTGTCTGGAGCAAACATTTGTTGAGAGTTGATTAGATGTGCCTGATTGTTTACTCTCGGTTGTTTTGCTTGTTGTTTACTCTCTGTTGTTTCAACAGAAAGGAGGAAACCATGAAAATGAACAAAATCTGGCTACCAATATTAAAACTCTAAAATTACAGAGAGTAAACAATCAGGCACATCTAATCTCCTCTCAACAAAAGATTCCCCGAGGCACTACCAAACCATCAAATGCTAATTAAGGTGGTCAGTTGAAGCATTCACACCTAGCTCCGGCAGACAAGTCTGCTCCGGCAGACAAGACCAAGACCACCCTGGTCATTCCACAGATATATAAACCCATTTTCCTACTTCCAACAGACCTCACTATCTCAGAGGATGCTTGCCATAGATGCAGGCGAAACGTCAGGAGAAAATGCCTCTAGACCATGGCCATATAGCCCAAAAAAACCTACAACAACCCAGTTGAAGATGTATCCCTACCTTACCTTTCGGGTCCCCTTCCAGCTATGTTACATTACTGCCTAATCCAGTATTTTAATTTTTAATCCCATTAGAATTGGCCCTGCCCACAGTGGTTGTTAATAATAGGAAACAACCCTATTATTATTATTATTATTATTATTATTATTATTATTGTATTGTATTGTCAAAGGCTTTCATGGCCGGAATCACTGGGTTGTTGTAGGTTTTTCCGGGTTATATGGCCATGTTCTAGAGGCATTCTCTCCTGACATTTCGCCTGCATCTATGGAAAGCATCCTCAGAGGTAGTGAGGTCTGTCAGAACTAGGAAAAATGGGTTTATATATCTGTGGAAGGACCAGGGTGAGACAAAGGACTCTTGTCTGCTGGAACTAGGTGTGACTGTTTCAACTGACCACCTTAATTAGCATTTGATGGCTTGGCAGTGCCTGGGGGAATCTTTTGTTGAGAGGTGATTAGATGTGCCTGATTGTTACTCTCTGTAGATTTGCTTGTTGTTTACTCTCTGTTTTTTCAACAGAAAGGAGGAAACCATGAAAATGAATAAAATCTGGCTACCAATATTAAAAAACTTTAAAATTACAGAGACTGTCTACAGACATCACATGCAACTCTTGGAACGATTCCATCAGCGCTGCCTCCAGAAAATCCTGCAAATCTCTTGGGAAGACAAGCAGCGTGCTGGAAGAAGCTGGAAGAAGCAAAGACTACCAGCACTGAAGCGATGGTCCTCTGCCATCAACTCCGCTGGACCGGTCATGTCAAGACTTGGCTGTTTGGTTGTGCATTTAAGTAATCAGATCTAATTTGCCAAATAGTCACTGTTGTATGTTTTTATATTGAATGTTTTTATATTGTGTAAATGCTATTTTAGATTATAAGTTGCTCAGAGCACCTTGGTGGAGAGCGACTAATTAAGAAGTGAAGTGAAGTGAACCCCCGTCTTCCAAAGCAGTTGCTCTACTCTGAACTCAAGAAGGGAAAACGGAAAGATGGTGGACAGGAAAAGAGATTGAAAGATGGACTCAAAGCCAGCCTCAAAAACTCTGGCATAGACACTGAGAACTGGGAAGCCCTGGCCCTTGAGTGCTCCAGCTGGAGGTCAGCTGTGACCAGCAGTGCTGCAGAATTTGAGGAGGCACGAGTGGAGGGTGAAAGAGAGAAACGTGCCAAGAGGAAGGTGTGTCAAGCCAACCCCGACCGAGACAGCCTTCCGCCTGGAAACCAATGCCCTCACTGTGGGAGAAGATGCTAGTCAAGAATAGGGCTCCACAGTCACCCACGGACCACCAGAATACTGATGCTGGAAGGCTATCCCTACTTGGCCAATGAGGGATCGGCTAAGTAAGTAAGTAAGGGGACCATACAATTGCTTGATCTCTGCATTTCTCTTGTCAGATAATGCAGAGGTAAATATTACACAAGGCAAGCTCTGAGAATCAAGATACACTCTGGTAAAAGGGAGAAAGTCAAGCAAGGACTTGAAAAACACACGAATGCTCTGCATGCTCATTGGAAGAAAATAACCTCTGATACACTTTCCCAAAGGACAATTAAGTTAAAAGGAAATCTCTACTCCATTATCCCTCTTATTTTACGGCATCTTCAGTCCTCTAGAGAACGTCATTTATTGCTTATGAGAATCCTACCCACTGCGTTGCACAAAAAAGGTGAGGGGAGCAACCAAACATTCAAGTGTTACGTACTTTAGGATAGGCATGCAAGGTTGGGCCCTCCAGGTGTTTTGGACTTCAACTCCCACAATTCCTAACAGCTGGAGGGCCCAAGTTTGCCCATGCCTGCTTTAGGAGCTCTATAGGTTTTGTTTTGCATCTGTCTGAATCGGTCATCCAATAAATTTCTGAAATTGAATCATGGAATAGGAAAGAAACAACAGTAGATTTGCCCCACATCCCACAAACCTCCAGACTATACAAAGATATTTTTTAAAGATAATAATTTTCTTATATTGATATTTATTATATACATTCAGTTTCTGTTATTGCACACTACAATTCTGGTGAGTCAATCACCCCCAAATCCCACCAGTATTCAAAGTTGGCCAAGGAGAAAAACTCTGGAAAACCCAGTGGTCTGAAAAGAAAACAGGAAAAGAAATGGCACCAATGTTTAGAGTTCCAGGCTCTTTCCCTCCAGAAAGCCCTCCAAGTTCCTGGTGAGAGATTCCATCTGAGGAAACGTCATTTGTCTCGCGCATGACTGAAGGTACAACGGGAAGGATCTGAAATATAAGAAAGGGGAAGAAATTGAAGTCAGAGGTCTACCATAGAGGTCCACCCCTTGTTGTACTAGCTCCACTGGCTGCCGATTTGCTACCGGGCTCAATTCAAGGTGCTGGCGTTGGCCTATAAAGCCCTAAACGGTTCTGGCCCAAGTTACCTATCCGACCGCATCTCCACCTATGAACCCACCAGGACTTTGAGATCTTCTGGGGAGGCCCTGCTCTCGATCCCACCTCCATCACAGGCGCGGCTGGTGGGGACGAGAGACAGGGCCTTCTCGGTGGTGGCCCCTCGGCCTTGGAACGCCCTGCCCACGGACATCAGATTGGCTCCTTCATTGATGGTATTCAGGAGAAGAGTGAAGACTTGGTTATTCAAACAGGCATTTGAATAAAAAGTGCAATGAATTTTAGGAATGGAACTACGACTGACGAGTTTGGATCATGATTCTAGTTATGAGACGCCAATTGATTCATTGTCTATGATTGTTAATTGCTTAACTTGTTTCTGTGTTAATCTGTTTTTAATTACCTGTTGATACCGCATTGAATTTTTCCATTGATTGTTCGCTTTGTTTGTGCTTGACTGTTGTAAACCGCTATGAGTCGCCTTAGGGCTGAGAATGGCGGTATACAAGTGAAGTAAATAAATAAATAAATAAAATAGCAAACAAAGGCTGAAAGAGAGCATTGCAGGCTGGGAGAGAAGGCATTTTTGGGCTCAGTACATCCAATTGCAACGTGTGCTGAAACATGGCCAGAAGTAAATCCTTCTGGAAGAGAGTGTAAAAACAGGAAGGCATATCCAGGTATTTATGCATTTAATTCTGAAATAAATAAATGTGTTGCTTTCAAACATCTGTCTTAACTGATCTGAAAACCTTGTGTCACCTTGAAAATTAGGGCAAGGGACAGGATTTGCACCCTTCTGGATCCTATTATGTGGCGGCAAAAAAAGCCAATGGGATTTTGGCCTGCATCAAGAGGAGCATAGTGTCTAGATCTAGGGAAGTAATGCTACCCTCTATTCTGTTTTGGTTAGACCACACCTGGAATATTGTGTCCAGTTCTGGGCACCACAATTCAAGAGAGATATTGACAAGCTGGAATGTGTCCAGAGGAGAGCGACTAAAATGATCAAGGGTCTGGAGAACAAGCCCTATGAGGAGCGGCTTAAGGAGCTGGGCATGTTTAGCCTGAAGAAGAGAAGGCTGAGAGGGGATATGATGGCCATGTATAAATATGTGAGAGGAAGCCACAGGGAGGAGGGAGCAAGCTTGTTTTCTGCTTCTCTGGAGACTAGGACGCAATGGAACTATGGCTTCAAACTACAAGAGAGGAGATTCCATCTGAACATGAGGAAGAACTTCCTGACTGTGAGAGCCGTTCAGCAGTGGAACTCTCTGCCCCGGAGTCTGGTGGAGGCTCCTTCTTTGGAAGCTTTTAAACAGAGGCTGGATGGTCATCTGTCAGGGGTGATTTGAATGCAATATTCCTGCTTCTTGGCAGAAGGGGGTTGGACTGGATGGCCCATGAGGTCTCTTCCAACTCTTTGATTCTATGATTCTATGATTATATGATTATATGCAATCCCAGCTGTCTACGTATCAATTATTATTATTATTGTTTATTATTATTATTATTATTATTATTATTATTATTATTATTATTTGTTCTGGCACAGCTCTCTTCTCGGGCCCTCCTCTCTCTCCCCATCTTATTCTTCCTTCTGGAGGAACGCAAGAGTCATCGCCATCTTAAAGTCAGGCAAATACTGTAATGATCTAAAAAGCTATAGACCAAGCTACAGACCAATCTCCCTGCTGTGCCACCTCTACAAAGTTCTGGAGAGACTTATTTTGCATAGAATTATGGAAAAAATAGACCCTTGTCTGATCCCACAGCAAGCTGGCTTCAGGAAAGGCAAAAGCTGCACATCGCAAGTGCTGAACCTGACTCAGCACATAGAAGATGGCTTTGAAAGGCAGCAGATCACAGGAGCTGTCTTCATAGACCTGTCAGCAGCCTATGATACTGTGAACCACCGCCTCCTCCTGAGAAAAATGTATAATATCACAAAGGACGACCACCTCACCAACCTCATAGGAAACCTGCTAGAAAACAGGAGCTTTTTTGTTGAGTTCCAGGGCCAGAGAAGCAGATGGCGGAAACGGAAGAACGACCTGCCTCAGGGGAGCGTGCTTGCTCCATCCATGTTCAACATTTACACAAATGACCAGCCACTGCCAGAAGGGACAGAGAGTTTCATCTATGCTGATGATCGTGCCATTACTGCTCAAGCAGGGAGCTTTGAGATGGTAGAACAGAAGCTCTCCAAAGCTCTAGGTGCTCTTACTGCCTATTACAGGGAAAACCAGCTGATCCCCAACCCATCCAAAACACAGACATGTGCCTTTCATCTCAAGAACAGAGAAGCATCCCGAGCTCTGAGGATTATTACCTGGGAAGGAATCCCACTGGAGCATTGCAGCGCACCCAAATACCTGGGAGTCACTCTGGACCATGCTCTGACCTACAAGAAGCACTGCCTGAACATCAAGCAAAAAGTGGGTGCCAGAAACAATATCATACGAAAGTTGACTGGCACAACCTGGGGATCACAACCAGATACAGTGAAGACAATCTGCCCTTGCGCTATGCTACTCTGCTGCTGAGTATGCATGCCCAGTGTGGAACACATCTCACCACGCTAAAACAGTGGATGTGGCTCTTAATGAGACATGCCGCATTATCACAGGGTGTCTGCGCCCTACACCACTGGAGAAATTACACTGCTTAGCCGGTATTGCACCACCTGACATCCGCCGGGAAGTAGCAGCCAATAGTGAAAGGACCAAGGCAGTGACATCTCCAGCTCATCCCCTGTTTGGGTATCAGCCAGCACGTCAACGACTTAAATCAAGAAATAGTTTTCTAAGATCCACAGAGACACTCGCTGGAACACCTCAGCAAGCAAGAGTCCAAAAGTGGCAAGCTCAAACCCAGAACCTCAACCCATGGCTGATACCAAATGAGAGACTCCCCCCTGGGCACACAGAAGACTGGGCGACTTGGAAGGCGCTGAACAGACTGCGCTCTGGCACCACGAGATGCAGAGCCAACCTTCAGAGATGGGGCCACAAAGTGGAATCCACGACATGCGAGTGTGGAGAAGGGCAAACCACTGACCACCTGCTGCAATGCACCCTGAGCCCTGCCACATGATGCACAAGGGAGGACCTTCTTGCAGCAACACCAGAGGCACTCCAAGTGGCCAGATACTGGTCAAAGGACATTTAATCAACTACCAAGCTTGCAAATTCTGTGTTTTGTCTGTTTGTTTGTTTGTTTGTTTTTGTTAAAAATGTAATACATATGTCTGGTTGCTGATGACATGATAAATAATAAAAAATCCTTCCTTCTTTCTCTCTTTCCTTCCTTCTTCTCTGCCTCTTTCTCCTTCCCTTCAATCACTTCATCCTTCCTTCCTTCTTTCTTTCTTTCTTTCTCTCTCTCACTCTCCTTCCTTCCCTTTTTCTTTCCTCCCTTTCTCCCTTTTCCCTTCCTCCCTTTCATCCTTCTTTCCATTTCCTTCCTCCTTCCCTTCCTTCTTTCCATGCTTCCCTTCCACCCTTTTTTCCTTTCCTCCCTTTTGTCTTTGCTTCCTTCGTTCTTTCTTTTCTCCCTCCTTCTTTCTCCTTCCACCCTTTTGTCCTTCCTTCCGTTTCCTCCCTCTCTCCCTCTTTATCCCTTCCCTTTTGCCTTCCCTTCCTTCTCTTTCCTTTATCCTTTTCCTTCCTTCCATCCTTCTCTTCCTCCCTGCTCTTTTTCCTTCCTCCTTCCTCCCCTTTTGTCTTTCCTTCCTTCTCTCTTTCCTCACTCCCTTCCCTCTCTCTCCTTCCATCCTTCCCTTTGTCCTTCCTTCTTTTTTGCCTTCCTCCTTCCTACCGTTTCATTCTTCTTTCCTTGTCTTTCTTAACTCTTTCCTCCCTCCCTCCTTCTCTCTGTTCCTCTTTCTCCTTCCTTCCTTCTCTTTCCTTCCTCCTTCCCTTGCTTCCTTCTGTCACTGGGAAGCCAGTCCTCCTAGGAGGGAGTGTTAGCGTGTGGCCCCCAAAGTTAGAAAGTTTGCCCAGGCCTGGTCTAGATGCTGAAACTGGTCTTCTGGACTCTTTCTTGCACAGCAGTTGCAACTGCTCACTTTTCTTGCTGGCTGTAGTGCAGACCTAGCAGCACCTGAGCACCCAAATACACACACAAACACACCCTTCTGCCTTTTCGTCCATCGGTGCAGACTTCGGGACAAATTTTTGCCAGTGTGCAGCGGCTTCTTTCCTTCGGCCCAACTTCCAGAGAGCGTGCACAAAGTACCAGTTTGCACTGGGACTATCTAGAAAAGGCACAAAGGGAAACACAGTTAAACAAATCAGGAACCTACAAAACTGCTTTCCATGGATCCTAAAAGCATACATGAGTTGACAAATGAATTCCCAAGAGAGAGGAGCTGCAACCAAGTCCAGGCTGCATTTCCTCCACCGCTGTGGCAATGAGTACTGAATCCATACACACCCTGCTCCCCTCCTTAGTTACTAGCATTACTGGAGCAATGGACCAATCAACAAAATCCCAGGCTGCTCATACCTGAACAGACGTGCAAGCTGTGCTGAAAATCCATCAAGGCCTCTTTGTCTCTCCCCAGCTCCAGAAACTGGACCCCTCGTCCAGTCAAGGCCAACTGCCTGATTTGGGAGAGAGTCTTCATTTCTGAGAGCCTCAGCTTTTCCCATTCATCTTCTGCACTGCTGTTGCAGGCAGCATCTGGCAAAGAAAGCACACGTCTCATAGAATCATAGAATCAAAGAGTTGGAAGAGACCTGGGCCATCCAGTCCAACCCCATTCTGCCAAGAAGCAGGAATATTGCATTCAAATCACCCCTGATAGATGGCCATCCAGCCTCTGTTTACAAGCTTCCAAAGAAGGAGCCTCCACCACACTCCGGGGCAGAGAGTTCCACTGCTGAACAGCTCTCACAGTCTCCTGTTGCGTAACACTCCCCCAGGCCCCAAGCAAACAGAATCAACCATTTCTTTTTTTTCTAGGCAACAGTTTGTCAGAGGAAGGAATGCTAGATCAAGCAGACACTGAGTTGCAAAATAAGGACTTTGCAGGCTTTGAGTTACAAAAGAAACTAAGTTTACTAAGCACATACATCAGACCCGTCTTTCTAAAGCGAGCTACAATTCAGGAAGAAAACAAAGAACTAGTCAAAACCGAAAGCCTCTTCACATCTGCTTATCTTCTCTTGCTGAGACTGGCAACTCCCTTCTGTTTTCAGCAAGAACAAACCTTATCTTACTTTTCTCAAGTTCACTTAATCTCAGCCTCAAAGTATAAACATTTCTGCATGGCATTTTCAATTCACAGTGGCATCCATCTTGGCAATACAGAGAAGCACATTGTAAAACACATACATAACTAAATTAATCCTGACACAGTTATAGTTTTGCGAAGCTCCGGAAAAAGGGCACTCTGCAAATGCCAGAAACCATTCCAGAAAAAAACCCCACCAAAATTGACTCTTACCTGAACTCACAAAATGGATTCTCAGGAGATCGTCAAGTGACCTATTAGGGAGAAAAGGAAAGTGGAATCATTTGCCTCCTTCTGAAGTTTACCCTTGTCTTCCACTGAGAGAGTGTGACTTGAACAAGATCACCCAGTTGGTTTCCATGGCTGAGAGGAGACTGGACACTAGCTTCCCAAAGAAATATGGAAAATGTTTATTAAACTGCAAAAACTTTCTTTGCAGTCTGCTGCACATCGAGAAAGGTTACAAATGGCATGTTTTCATTAAGGAAAATTACAAACGAAGTGCCTAGATGAGGTATGGGCAAACTTGGGCCCTCCAGGTGTTTTGGATTTCAAGTCCCACCATTCCTAAGAGCCTCAGGCCCCTTCCTTTTCCCCCTCAGCCGCTTAAGCAGCTGAGGGGGAAAAGGAAGGGGCCTGAGGCTCTTAGGAATGGTGGGACTTAGAATCATAGAGTTCTCCTGGGCCATCCAGTCCAACCCCATTCTGCCAAGAAGCAGGAAAATTACATTCAAAGCACCCCCAACAGATGGCCATCCAGCCTCTGTTTAAAAGCTTCCAAAGGAGGAGCCTCTACCATGCTCCGGAGCAGAGAGTTCCACTGGTGAACGGCTCTCACAATCAGGAAGTTCTCCCTCATGTTAAGATGGAATCTCCTCTCTTGTAGTTTGAAGCCATTGTTCCATTGCATCCTAGTCTCCAGGGCAGCAGAAAACAAGCCTGCTCCCTCCACCCTATGACTTCCTTTCACATATTTATACATGGCTATCATATGTCCTCTCAGCCTTCTCTTCTTCAGGATAAACATGTCCAGCTCTTTAAGTCACTCTTCATAGGGCTTGTTCTCCAGACCCTTGATCATTTGAGTCGCCCTCTTTCTCTGGACACATTCCAGCTTGTCAAGATCTCTCTTGAATTGTGGTGCCCAGAATTGGACACAATATTCCAGGTGTGGTCTAACCAAAGCAGAATAGAGCATGGGGAACATGACTTCCCTAGATCTAGACACTATGCTCCTCTTGATGCAGGCCAAAATCCCATTGGCTTTTTATGCCTCCGCATCACATTGTTGGCTCATGTTTAACTTGTTGTCCACGAGGACTCCAAGATCTTTTTCACACGTACTGCTCTCGAGCCAGGCCTCATTGTCCCCCATTCTGTATCTTTGCATTTCGTTTTTCTTGCCAAAGTGGAGTATCTTGCATTTGTCCCCGCTGAACTTCATTTTGTTAATTTTGGCCGATCTCTCTAATCTGTTAAGATCATTTTGACTTCTGCTCCTGTCTTCTGGAGTATTGGCTCTTCCTCCCAATTTGGTGTCATCTGCAAACTTGATGATCATGCCTTCTAGCCCTTCATCTAAGTCATTAATAAAGATGTTGGACAGGACCGGGCCCAGGACAGAACCCTGCTGATGGCGCTCCGCTCGTCACTTCTTTCCAGGATGAAGAGGAGGAAGCCTTGGGAAGAATCACCCTCTGGGTTTGTCCGTTTAACCAATTCCAGATCCACCTCGCTGTAGTTTTGCCTAGCCCACATTTGACTAGTTTTTTGCCAGAGGGTCATGGGGGACCTTGTCGAAGAAGGCCTTCCTGAAATCCAGGTACGCTACATCCACGGCATTCCCCGCATCTACCCAGCTCGTAACTCTATCGAAAAAAGAGATCAGATTAGTCTGGCATGACTTGTTTTTGATAAATCCGTGTTGACTATTAGTGATGACCGCATTCATTTCTAAGTGTTTGTAGACCACTTGAAGTCCAAAACACCTGGAGGGTCCAAGTTTGCCTATGCCTGACCTAACTGGTGTCACAAACTGGCATCCCTAGGCCTCAAGTTACCTGCTGAAGTGGCTGATGGCCTCCTTGGCCTCTCCTAATCTGCCACAGGCCCAGCCCTGGATCACACGGGCGGCCGCTCGCCAAAGGATGCAGCAGAGGCTCTCCCGCCTTTGTTCCTGAAGGATACCAGGAGATTTTGCGCACAGAACGTCCTCGTCACCATTCAAGCCTGGTCCAAGTCGCAGCTTCTTGGGGACCAGCACACTCGTCCGGGTGACAACCTCCTCGCACACCACAATGGCGTCTTCGTGCCTAGCCAGCTCCTCCAGTGCGGAGGCGGCTTCCAAAAAGACCTCAGGAATCCTGGGGAAGGTTGGCCCCTTATTTTGGCACACCTGAGAGAAAGCCCCCCACAAAAGATCAGAACACACTGTGCTTGCGGTAGTTGCCAATGCAAAGCAATTCTCACGAAGTCAATTGAAGATGGGAGCAATAAGAGGTACCTGGCAGGAGAGGAGCATCTCCCGTCACAGGCCTAAGGCCATCATCAGTCATTGAGGGACATGAGCCAGGCTGGCCACACAAAAGCGCTGCAATCCAGTGTCCCCCATTCCAAAAATAATCTATTTTTGGGCTGCTGTGAGTTTTCCAGGCTGTATGACTATGTTCCAGATGCATTCTCTCCTGACTATGATTCAGAGACATGTATTTATTTATTTACTACATTTATATACCGCTTCCTCCCCCCCAAAGGAACTCAAAGCTGTTTCCAACATTATAAAGGCAAAATTCAATGCTGTACATATATGTGAAAACCAAAAGAGAATAGCAAGACAATAACATATAACTATAAATCAACCTAACCAAATCTATATAAACAAAAATGTAATGTTAGTTGGTGAGATTAACAGAACTCAAAAACCAGTGGGCCAATTGACACCAAATTTGGACAGCATACACCTAACAACCTAATGTATTTCCTTCACTCAATTTTTTTTGATTTTGTCATTTGGGAGTTGTAGTTGCTGGGATTTATAGTACACCTACAATCAAAGAGCATTCTGAACTCCACCAATGATGGAATTGAACCAAACGTGGCATACATGACTCCCACGACCAACAGAAAAGACTAGATGGGTTTGGTGGGCATTGACCTTGAGTTTGGGAGTTTGGGAGTTATAGTTCACCTACATCCAGAGAGCACTGTGGACTCAAACTATGATGGATCTGGACCAAACTTGGCACAAATATTCCATATGCCCAAATATAAACACAGATGGAGTTTGGGGAAAATAGTCCTTGATATTTGGGATTTATAGTTCACCTACAATCAAAGAGCATTCTGAATCCCACAAACGACAGAATTGGGCCAAATCACAAATATAGATAGATAGATATGATTCACACTCACACACACAGATATAGTATCATAGATGTTAAAGGGACCCCTACAGAAGGACAATGATATGTTGCATGTTTCAGAGAAGGCAAATCAGACAATCTCCACAGCAACACTGGCAAAGAAACAGCAAGAAATATTGTTTACCCACAAGCATCAAAACATTACTGTATATTCTGGCGTATAAGACTACTTTTTAACCCAAGAAAATCTTCTCAAAAATCAGGGGTCGTCTTATACGTGGGAGTAGTCTTATATGCTGGAGTAGCCTTATGCATGGGAGTCATCTTATATGCGGGAGTCGTCTTATACGTCGGGAGTTGTCTTATAGAGCGGGTGCTGAAACTTCCAATCCGGATTGGAGAATCTGTGGTTGCTGCATATTGTGGGGGGAGCTCAAAAATGGCCATGGCCGCGTCCCTGTCGTATGCAGCAACTGTATGAAAGCATTAAGGGGGATGCTGTATAAGTACGGTAGAAGAAAAGCCATTCATCAGGATTCATGGACTTAATGTGGTCCCGATGGTGAGATGAAGCGGCGCCTCACCCGGAAGGTGTAAGTGAAGGGCGGAGCAAGCTGCAGGCATCTGGGGTGCCCAGGGTATGGAAAAGAGATAGAGTGACTCTGGGCCCAGAAAAACATGACTCTTTTACCTGTCTGGCCAGTCCTTGTATCCTATTACTGTACTTCCTCCTCTGCCTCTCAGATCTCGCTCCTGAAGACTGCAGTGAAGTGGTGCAGGTGCACATGTGCGAGATCGGAGAGGTTGAGAAGGAGATACCGTAATAGGAAAATTACCATATTAAAATCAAATCTGATGCTTTTAAAAAAATTATTAGGTGTGTGTTGGAAGAGGGGTAGTCTTATATGGCGAGTGTATCCCAAACTCTATATTTTAACTGGAAAAGTTGGGGGTCATCTTATACACTTAGTCATCTTATATGCCGGAATATACGGTACATATATTAGAAACCAACACTTTCTCATTACTTTATTTTCCAGATCATCAGACTGGGCCACAGCAAGGCGTGGCGGGGGACGGCTAGTTAAAACATAAACATAACATTTAGACATAAAGCATTAAAAATTAAACATCGATAATACAATAACATTTATATTAAAACCCACTGATAAACAACACGATTTAAAAACAGTTATTAAAATCATGCCATCCATAGCAGTGTTCATCTGAAAGAGCCGAACGCAAAGATATCTTGTGGCACCTTTGAGAGTCATTGAGAGAAAGAGGTTTTTGTAGATTAAAGACTTTATTGCACCAAGGGAGCAAACCGGCACTGAAGCAAGACCAACGGTCTGTAGCAGAGCAATGTCTGCCTCCTCCCCATGGCTAACCTGCTCCCCATGACTGATGGGCGAAACTCATTCATCATTTCCAAGTTCCTATAACCTACTTTGTTTGTATGTGAATGCTTTTATGTTAAGCCGCTTTGAGTCTCCTTCAGGAGCAACAAAGCGGGGTATAAAGAAATATAATAATAGTAATAAAAACAACCAAGATTATGGCAACAAGAATGATTGAAAACTGGAAAATAGAGGGAGAAAATGTGGAGGCCGTGATAGACTTTGTATTTCTAGGTGCAAAGATGAGTGCAGATGCAGACTGTGGCCAGGAAATCAGGAGACGCTTCCTTCTTGGGAGGAGAGCAATGTCCAGTCTCGATAAAATAGTAAAGAGTAGAGACATCAGACTGGCAACAAAGATCCGCCTAGTCAAAGCCATGGTATTCCCTGTAGTCACCTACGGATGTGAGAGCTGGACCTTAGGGAAGGCTGAGCCAAGGAAGAGATGCTTTTGAACTGTGGTGTTGGAGGAAAGTTCTGAGAGTGCCTTGGACTGTGAGAAGATCCAACCAGTCTATCCTCCAGGAAATAAAGCCCAGCTGCTCATTGGAGGGAAGGATACTAGAGACAAAGTTGAAGTACTTTGGCCACATCGTGAGGAGACAGCAAAGCCTAGAGAAGACAATTATGCTAGGGAAAGTGGAAGGCAAAAGGAAGAGGGGCCGACCAAGGGCAAGATGGATGGATGGCATCCTTGAAGTGACTGAACTGACCTTGAAGGAGCTGCGGGTGGTGACGGCCGACAGGGAGCTCTGGCGTGGGCTGGTCCATGAAGTCACGAAGAGTTGGAGACGACTGAACGAATGAACAACAATAACAACAACAGTATTAATGGAAATAAAGTCCTTAGTCTATTTCATCAGATTAAGAAAGAAAATGCCTGGGAACAGACTTTCATAGCTGTGAATGAGCAGGTTCATATTTATCTTCTTACTTCAGCTTTAGGCAATATCATTTCCCACACTTTAGTTCCCCAAATGAACTTGTCACCTCATCACCATACCCACAAGTTTTGCATTTCTCTTGATATTCGCACACACTACCTGCTCATTCACAGCCCCTACCTGTCCTGATGCTTAAAGTCTTTCATTTTTAGTGTCTGTTGCACCACGTTTTCATGAGTTATGTTCTCATTTTAATTTGCAGTTACCCCAGTGATTCTTCTTTTTGAGACTAGGAAAGGTTGCACACCTAGGAAAGCACAAGAACAAGTTGCTGGTTTTGGATTAAGCTGCAGGAAAGGACCTACCTGGGGAAGGGGCCCTTCCTGTAGCATAGCTAAGAGGTCCAGGTAATGCTCCGCTGCTTCACCTGCCCTACAAAAGAAAGGAGAAGTCAATAGAAGTCACAAGGAGACACCAGGGACCTTGCACTGATGAAGCACAAACCCTTCTTTGGTCCCCTCTTAATGGAAGACAGGCAACTGAACCCCAACTTAAAAATTCCACAAAAACTAGCAAAGGATAGTGGTTTGAGTGTTAGGTTAGGACTATGGAAGACCAGGGTTCAAATCTCCTAACCCAGAAACTACATTGAATGCACTTTCTCATTTTGGGAATAAAGACCATGGAAAATAATTTCAGAAAAAATCTTGCCAAGGAAACCCTTGACTTGAAGGCATGTTAACAGTGGTGCCAACATGCTGTATTGGCTTCAATGTTGACTCACATTTGGGGAGATCAGGGTTAACATTCCTATTTAGAGTAGCAAGTCACACTCTCTGTTATCCTCAGAGGAAGGCAAAAAAAAGCAAACATTCCCTGTGTTGTACTCTGGCAAGTGTCAGATGATTTTTCTGAATGTTCAGAGGAGGAGGAGGAGGAGGAGGATGGGTTCCAAAATGAGGGGTCTGTGAGTGTTCAGAGGGAATTGCAGGCAGATCAGGTTGACCAGGCTGATGTTTGGAATTCTTAAATTGAGTGGTTTGGCTTCAAGCATCTCAGAAGAGACAACGTTGCTTTTGGGAATCCATCTTCTGTTCATGTTTCCAAGTTCCTGGTTCCTGTATTATCAATATTCTTGTTTTATGTTCCTGTCTATGCTTATGTACCTTTGGAGAGTTTATCTGGGAGAGATTCCTGGGTTCATGTTCATGAAAAAAACCTTGAATTAATTCTGTATTTTTTGATTCCTTGATTCTAATTACGTGTAGTTTAATTTATTGATGTCATGTTTAATGTATAGATGTTAGGTCTTAATGTTACTTTTAATGTTACTTTTATGTATGGGGGTTTTCTGGGATTTTATGGTAGTATCATGTGTTTTATGTAGGCATTGAATGTTTGCCATTGTTTGCTATTGTTATGCTGGAATCGGTCCTGAATTCCCTTGGGGAGAAAGGGCGGAATACAAACAAACAAACAATTATTATTATTATTATTATTATCATTATTATTATTATTATGGGATTTTTGCCTGGCATTACTGGATTACTGTGGAGACAAAATCCGCTGATTATGGTAATATGAAAATAACTAACTTAACTCAATGTATATATTACAAATACACATATCAAAAAAACTGCCACATTCACATTAAGTAGAAACAACTGGTTCTTCTCTTTTTTCTTTTTGGTATTACTGGATTACTGCTACTGAGCTCTGGCTTATTTTGTGTATTGAATTTTATATCCTGCCTTTTTTGGATTTGCCCCTTTTCCCCTTTTTATATCATTTCTTCAATAAACATTTTATGACTGGATCACTGGCCTTTGGTGTGGTGCTGGGTGAAAGGGTGTCTCAGTGCTAGGGGACAACACCCTGAATGATAAATCTGGCCAATTGTTGTGGTTCAACAGCAACAGCATGATGGGAATGAGAGTGCAGATGTGGGCTTTCAGTTTTCTCAGTCACAGCCTGTAGAGCCTGTAGCTAGAGACAAGCCGCTGTTCTCACAAGAACGGAATGTAGCTGATAAGGCAGTTGGTGGGGATCAAGGTCAAGCTGCCCAGGTGTTGAGACGGAGTTTACGAATTGCGGCCAAGTGTTGAGCTCATCCGGTGGTGGGAAAACTGCTTGTTAGCTGCCTGTTTGATGTTCAATGTTTTGATGTTTTACGTATAAGTAAACTGCCTTGGAGCTGGTTCTGTGTCAGTTCCAACGTTGCTAAATGGCTTGCTTCGGCTTCGGCTCTGGGGCTTGGGAAAAGCCTACTCCACGTTACCTCATGCTATTTAATGGGATTTAACTCTGCTTCTATGCTTCAAGTCTCCTGCTTTGACAAAAAGGGATTGTATTGGATTTTTACCTTGTACTACTGATCTTCTCACTGCTTATGAACTGCTTTGTTTGAAAACCTCACAATAAACTTTCTACCTCACAATTTTGGGCTGGTTTGTCAGAGATAGCAAGGTGAATCTTAGCCTGAGATACAACACCAATATAGGGTTCTGTACGACCATCCTGTCAGGAGCAAAAGCACACAACAACTTCACCACAGATTGAGAGTCAAACCAGACATTGGGGTCACTCCAAACATCACAAAGGATGAGTGAGGGGGCACTCACCTCCCTGCCTGGAGGCACCGCTGTGCCAAGAGGTATTTCACTCCTGCAGGACACTTCTGGGCAAAGAATGGAGTCTGCTGGGCTGAACGGGTGAGGCGCTCTGTTCTGATGAGGAAGTGTGGATCCACAGACTCAGATGTCACCTCCATAGGGTCTTCCAGAGCCTGGAGAAGAGAAGATGTGGGGAAATGGACCTATGAGCCAATGAAACATTGCTCCTCTGCAAGCACGAGAGCAAAAGCAGAGAAGGATCTTGGTCATTTCCTTGTGGACCCTTCTTCCAAGATGCTTCTGGATCCTGATGGGGACAGATCCAGAACCCATGGCTGCTGCTCCTCACTTGATACCAACTGTCTGGGCAGCGCCCCAACTAGAGTTTTGAGTCAGCTAAAAAGAAGCCAGGCAGGGCACTCTTTTCTCTTTCCACTCCAGGGAAAAGGAGTCAGAATTTCAGTGCTTCACCCCAGAGGGGAAGGCAGCCCTTTGACTTACCTGATAAAGCAAGGCCAAGGACTCCAGCTCTGCTTCCAGGATCCCCAACTGGCGGTACAACAAGGCGGCTTGATGAAAGGCAGGAAGGAAGGTGAAGTCCACCTGGAGGGCTCTCCTCAGGTGCTGCATAGCCACCTGCGGTCTGCCCTGGACAGAAGAGAAGCAAGGCAGGAGGAAAAGAAGTGGGTTTCAGAGAAAGCACGCTTGCCATTACAAAGGATCTCCCAGGAGATTCTATTAGCACCCAATATACACAATTATTTATTATTTACTGCGCTTATATACCGCAATTCTCAGCCCTTCAGGGCGACTCAAAGGCTTGACAGAACACCCTGAATTGTCTGCTTCCCCCTAGCTATGCTGCTTAACTGGAATATTGGTAAATATATTTTATTATCCACCTATACCGATCTCTTTTTTTAAAATTACATTCTGACACACCTTTGTCCTGTCTGCACCTCCTTTCTGCCCTGCCTTCACCTGCCAAGCCACCTCATGATCACCCTGCACGCACATGCAGACAGGAACTCCTACCAGCGTTAAGTTGCAGCATCCCATTAAGGTGAATGTCTGGGCGAGGACTCGCTTAGAAGACAGCCCAGTTCCAGCAGCTTTGAAAAAAGCAAGAGCAGCAGTACTGTTACCAGCTTCCAGTTGCTGAATACCTGAAAAAAAAGAGAGGAAATCCTGAAAGGGGCCACCACAAGTCAGCCTTTGAAGACTGTTCGGAGACTTCAACTAGTCCAACAGGCAGCAGCCAGATTACGCCCTACAGGGAGTACACCACCCCCCTGCTGCGTCAGCTCCACTGGCTGTCGGTCCACCTCCGAGCTCAATTTAAAGTGCTGGTCTTGGCCTATAAAACCCTATACGGCTCCGGCCCAGCTTACTTATCCGAACGTATCTCTCTCTACGTTCCACCTCGTAATTTAAGATCTACTGGGGAGGCCCTGCTCTCGGTCCCACCGGCGTCACAAAAGCGTCTGGTGGGGACAAGGGACAGGGCCTTCTCAGTAGTGGCCCCTCGCTTGTGGAATTCACTCCCCAGCGAGATTAGATCGGCGTCCTCCCTCCTTACTTTTAGGAAAAAACTAAAGTCGTGGTTTTGGAGCCAGGCCTTTGGCTAGTGGACATAGCAGTACTTTAGATACTGAACTCGGACCATAGGATTGTTATGTGACTTTGATTAGGTGACTATGTTAGTATTTGAATATATGATTTTAATTAATGTTACTGTTTTAATTTGCTATGTATTTGATTTTACATTGTTGTATTGATATTATGGCATTGAATTGTTGTCCATGTTAGCTGCCCTGAGCCCCCCCCCCCCCGCCCCCCACCACTCCCCCAGGGGTGAGAAGGGCAGGGTAGAATTGGTGTAAATAAAATAAATAATTAAAAAGGTCTCTCGAGCATGAGGAGAGGGGGTGAGCTTCAGGCAAGGTCTTGTGACCTCCTAAGAACAGCAAAGGATTAGAGGCAGAGGTGGGCAATTTCTGTGGGGTGACCAAGTGCTGCTGGGAGAAAAGCGCTCTTGGCAGCTGCTTCTCACAACACAGAATCTGTCTCTTCAAGACTGCACGAAGCCACAGAATCAAGAAAGAGCCAGACAACAACGGAAGGACCTCGGTATAGCACACCCTGAAAAATAGAATGTGGTCTCACACATAATGTGTGGTATTTCATCTGGAAGTAGTAATAATAATAACAATAATAATAATAGTAATAATAATAATAAACTTTATTTATACCCCACCACCATCTCCCCAAGGGGGTTTGGGGCGGCTTACATGAGGCCAAGCCCAACAATATAGCAATGCAAATAAACAACATAAAACAACAGTTAAATATAAATATAAAATAAAATACAAGAAACAATATACCGTATATACTCAACTATAAGCCGACCCAAATATAAGCCGAGGCACCTAATTCTACCACAAGAAACTGGGAAAACAGATTGACTCGAGTATAAGCTGAAGGTGGGAAATGCAGCAGCTACTGGTAAATTCCAAAATAAAAATAGATACCAATAAAATAGCATTAATTGAGGCACTGGTAAGTTAAATGTTTTTGAATAAAACTGTAAGTTAAGACTGTCCTCTGATTAAAGCATGATTCTAACCTTCTTCAGTGTAAATGTGTTTACATATGCTTCCAATAATAATAGAGTAAAATAATAAATATAAGAAGAAGAATAAAGAATAAAATTATAAATGTAATAATAATAATTGAGTAAAATGATTAATGTAATAATAATAATAATAATAGAGTAAAATAATAATAATAAAAAACCTTGACTCGAGTATAAGCCGAGGGAGACTTTTTCAGCCTAAAAAAAGGACTGAAAAACTAGGCTTATACTCGAGTACATACAGTAAATAAACATCAAGCAATGTAAAATCACTATAATTTAAACACAGAAAATAAATCACAGTGGGCAGGGTTAGGGTACTTAGTAACTGAAGGCAAGAAGATGAGGATTCCATATTGAGTGTATGCGGGTGTGTTTCAAAAAATAAATTTTAGAATCTGATATTAAAATGACTGGATATTTAAGGCAAACATTTTCACATTTAAGACTTCCTGGCACTGTAAAAAATATGAGGGATTATGTGGGTCCTCTCTCCGGTTGCGCTGGGTGCCCTTCAAGGACACAGCCAACTTGGATTCTTTTGCCCAGCCTGGGTCTTGACATGGAAGAACACTCTGGAAAGCAGAACATTCACAGGAGAAGAGCTAATGGAAGCCAAAAGCAACAGAGGAAGGATTCTACCAGCTCTACCTTGCAAGAAGGCAGCTGAAGTCCACAGAATCTCTTTCAGGTCTCGCACGCTTTGTGCCACAAGGGGATCATATTCCTCTGTATCGTGCGGACGCCACGTCTGGAGCAGAGAAAGCAGCTCACTTTGATGACCAGGACAAGGAGAAGGCCTCAGATCCTGGGAAAGGAATGCAGATGCCTGAAGGTGAAGACTCCCCTGACATGTCAAAGGTGAACTAATTTCGAGGACTCTTCTAGATCCCACTGTACTATCAGAACTCCAAAATGCAAAGGGTTATTGGAGAGGTTGAAGGAAAAGGATGCTGTCCACTTTGGATTATACCAAGATTAGTAGATAGCAATTGGAATTGGGCACACAGGTAGAACCATCCCACCTTCCTTCGAAGTGGTGTGTGATGCAAACACAACCAATGCAATTTTTGATCAAAGTACATTGCAAAGACAGCAAGCCCACAACTTCTTCTGGGGAACCAAGAAGTTGCCTTCATGCTGAAATAGACCCTGAGGAATCGATCTGAGAATTTTAAATTTACATTTATTCGTATTGCTGTTTTCATCTCTATTATATATATTTAAAAAGCAGTATGTATTCTATAGTATTTGTTTTATCAATGTATTTGTACTTGGCTTTAAGGCATGAAGAAAAGCACGTAAAAATAAAATATTGCTGCTATTGTCATGGTTATTATTATTTTACTATTATCACTACTGTTGTCATCTAGCCCAACATTGCCAACTCTGACTTGCAGCCATGGCGTTCCAGAGTTTCAGGATAGTTCTCTTCCCAGCCCTAGATGAAGATCACTAGTATTCCCTGCTGATAGTTTCTAATCCTGTTGAATTATGACATTATTCATAAATGACAAAAATAGACAGACAGGGTGTGGTCTCACCAATAATACTGATCTGGAACAGGCTAGCAGTCCAATATAACACTGCAAGTCTTCTGCTCGTCTGATACAGTAGTAGAAAGTGGCCAGGATTCCCCTGGAAAGACTAAGGAATCCAATGCCTTCATGAGAGTGTTATGCAGAGCTAAACAGAGCCATTTTACCTTAGCACCGGTAAGGATGCGAAAAAGGTCTTCCACAGCTTCTAGACGGTTAGTAGCCAGCCAAAGAGCAGCCTGCAAGGCAGCCAGTCGATGCAGAGCGGCCTGGAGCTCCTTGGAGGCCCCTTCCTGAAGGAGCCTCTTCCAGCGTCCCTCTGAGCAAATGCTGTGGTCAGGGACAGAAGAAGCCTCCAGCACTAGCAGAAACAGATGAAAGGAAGGAAACAACGGAAGGATAGAAAGAAAAGGGGTGCTTAGTCTTTATATTTTCCACAAAGCGGCGAGTATGGTGGCTGGCTTGCATAAGAAAAGGCCAAGTGAGAAGAAGACTGTCAATACAGAGTATCCACTTTGCCACACAACCACAATCCTATCAGAGGTATCTCATCACAGCAAGGCAAGGAAACACATCAATCACAGTCTCCTTTAGCTTATAAACTAATTTATTGTACAACTATTTACATTAGAAGTTAAGCACATTGTAAAACTGCTTCCCTCTCCATCCGGCAGCTACATCGTGAACACAGAACACGCTGCTATCAGCATTAGTCCACACCTCCTGCATTCCAAAGTGACGTATGATGTACGATGCACTACGCTATGTCCATTGCTCTGTATACTAAGATTTATGATCTCTCTAGGAATGCCGATTCTCTTCATGGTTCAGTTAACCCTTTCCACACAGGAATCCTGGGAATGCAATGCTATGTACACTCGGCACATAGCATTGCATTTTTAAACATACATACACACTTTGAAATCTACATTTCAAAACACATCAACAAATCCTTCTCTATGAAGCCCATATTACCTTGGTAGGAGTTGGAATATTCCCCCCTCCCCTCGCCCCGTTCCCTTCATGCTAAATAAGGAGAAAATGGGTTTTAGAATCTGAAATTGCTTAAAGGTGCCAATACTTTTTAAATAACAACAACATTTATTTTGCCACAAATCCCAGTGCAAAGAACTCAGGAAGAACTATGCATATTTATCTCTCAACTGCAGCCAATTTTAGATGCCCACAGATAAGCATTTTCCCACAGCCATGGTGAAACAAAGAAATGAAAATAAAGTAAAAGTAGGTTGGAGAACTGGTTCTTAAACCTACCATTGTTACAATGTCCACAGCAATGTGTCTGAAATGTGAGATAACGAATTCCCCACTGGGAAAACATAAAGCCTCAGGAGTTACCAAATCGTTTTCCTTACCTCTGATGAGTCCATGGTCTATTCCTGCCAAGAGCTCCTCATCAGAACTGCTGGACAGGTGGATATCGAAGAGAAGGGAATTGTAGAGGATGGTCAGCTCTAGTGGAAGAGCTGGAAGGACAGCTGGAAGCCCTGCAAGGATGGAGACCAAGCAGAGAAGGACCCAAGTCACATCTCAGAGACCAGACAACGAGGAAGCCTCTCCGTGCAGACAGGTCCCTCTATTCAAAATGAAGACTTCAGGAAACTTGAAGCCTCCCTGATTAGGAAGGCACTTGGTTGAAGAACTCTTGGGAATGGAGACAGAACTGAAGCAGAAGCGAACTGGTGTTTTTGAAACTTCTTCCAAGTGCTTTGAATGCGATTTTCCTGCTTCTAAGCAGAGGGTTGGACTGTATGGCCCATGTGGTCTCTTCCAACTCTATGATTCTATAAGTCAGTAATATTTTGGTCCCACTGAATTTTAAAAGCACAATACATTGATGTGAATAAAGTAGTTATTTATTTACTGTATTTATATACCGCCCTTCTCAGCCCGGAGGCGACTCAAGCCGGTTTACAATCGGCAGAATTTGATGCCCCCAACAGCACAAAATACAATTAAAACATTCAGCATAAATATAATACCATACAAAGTAATTACATTTCATCATAATCCTCACAGGCAGACATGATTAACAGATCAGAATGACAGATTGGAAACTGCTCAGATTTAGCCTGTTAATGGCAAAACGTTACACTATGTAACAAAATTTGGAAAATGTTCTGTTCCTGACTTAAAAGTCTTATTTCCTGTTTAATTATCTTGTCCTTACTTTGAAAGAAGTTGCTCTACTACATAGAAACTTCCGTTTTTGTGGTTGCCACAAGCTAGGTTGAATTGGTTGAGACTCTATGGGGTAGAAGCTAAAATCCTGGCTTTGGAGTCAAACATTTGCAGATTGATGGTGACCTGTTATAGACTAAGACAGTGGTTCTCAACCTGGGGTCCCCAGATGTTTTTGGCCTACAACTCCCAGAAATCCCAGCCAGTTTACCAGCTGTTTACCAGTTTACCAGGATTTCTGGGAGTTGAAGGCCAAAAACATCTGGGGACCCCAGGTTGAGAACCACTGGACTAAGAGTTATTTGACCACTATGTTCTGGACTGAGTTGAATGATGAATAGTTTTATATTTATTTTAGAATTTATTTATTTTCTGTTGTTTCATTATGTTATTTACTGTATTGCATTGAATTTTGCTGTTAGCCGCTCTGAGTCCTTCCAACAGAGGTAGAGAAGAATGAGATATAAAAGTTCTAAATAAATAAATAAATATTATTGCAAAATGTGCTGTACAATGTACTGCAAAAACAAAGTTTTTGCAGTTTAATAATTTTTTTCCATGTTTTTATGATAGAACCAATTAAGAAATGACATTTATAATCCAGGAACAAAAAATGTTACATACATAACACCAGCTGTTCGGAATTGTGGGAGTTGAAGTCCAAAACACCTGGAAGGAGGGCCGAAGTTTGTCCATGCCTGCTCTAGTGGGTGAAGAGAGAGCATCCCACAAAACACAAGCAAAGCATTCCACCACAGAGGGTTTCAGTGATTCCTTAGACACATTACATCAAAAGGAAGTACCAAAATAAGCCATATTAGCTGTCCCCTGCCACGCATTGCTGTGGCCCACATGGGAGTTCTGTGTGGGAGGTTTGGACCAATTCTATTGTTGGTGAGGTTCGGAATGCTCTGTGATTGTAGGTGAACTATAAATCCCAGCAACTACAACTCCCAAATGTCAAGATTCTATTTTCCCCAAACTCCACCAGTGTTCACATTTGGGCATATGGAGTATTCGTGTAGAGTTTGGTCCAGATCCATCATTGTTTGAGTCCACAGTGCTCTCTGGATGTAGGTGAACTACAACTCCACAACCAAAGGACACTGCCCAACAAAACCTTCTAGTACTTTCTGTTGGTCATGGGAGAACTGTGTGCCAAATTTGGTTCAATACCATTGTTGGTGGGGTTCAGAATGTTCTTTGATTGTAGGTGAACTATAAATCCCAGCAACTACAACTCCCAAATGTCAAGATTCTATTTCCCCCAAACTCCACCAGTGTTCACATTAGAGCATACTGAGTATTCGTGTAGAGTTTGGTCCAGATCCATCATTGTTTGAGTCCACAGTGATCTCTGGATGTAGGTGAACTACAACTCCAAAACCAAAGGACACTGCCCAACAAACCATTCCAGTATTTTCTGTTGGTCATGGGAGAACTGTGTGCCAAGTTTGGTTCAATTCCATCATTGGTGGGGTTCAGAATGCTCTTTAATTGTAGGTGAACTATAACTCCCAGTAACTACAACTCCCAAAAGACAAACTCAATTTTTTGAGTGAAGGACATACATTGGGTTGTCAGGTGTCTTGTGTCCAAATTTGGTGTCAATTTTTGCAGTGGTTTTTGAGTTTTGTTAATCCCACAAACGAACATTAGATTTTTATTTATATAGATGGTTCCCTAGGACACCTTTAAGCCACCTGCTCCCACTAATACAATTTTTGACCTACCTTGGATTTTCTGCAGTAACTTGGTGAAGGCGAGTCGGCATTGCTGAGCTGTTTCTGCCACTGAACAACCAGGGCCTGGAGACCTTGTCGCCTGCCAAGGAGAAAGGATAATGCAGGTTGAAAGGAACAGAAGCTGTATCAGGGCCAACCTGATAGAGAGAGATAAACATGCAATCACAATTATTTATTCCTTATGTATAACTTGGCCGAAATGACTAAGGACATGGTACAGGGGACTCCCACAATACAAAGCACCTTTCACTACAAAGCGTGTGCATATGTGCATGCTGCCTTGTAATTTAGTTATTTTAAAATACTGATATTTGTATGATTATTATTGGGTTGCTGTGTGTTTTTCTGGCTTTACGGCCATGTTGCAGTAGCATTCTTTCCTGATATTTCACCTGCATTTGTGACTGGCATCCTCAGAGGTTGTAAATGAAGTAAGTGGAGTGTATACATATAATTGTGGACTGTCCAAGATGGGGGAATAGATAGTGTCCATGTTGCAATTGGCAAGTTTGAGTATCATTGTGTAGCTTTGCAGTTGTAATGTCAATCAGTGTTTGCACAGAAGTAGCCTGTCCTCTGTTGTGTGAAGGCATCCTGTTTGGAAAGTGTTACCTGGCACTTGTTGTTTGCTGTCTGGAGTTCTTCTGTTCCTGAGTGGTGTTCTTTAGTAACCGTCTTGATTCTGGTGTTTTTTAATACTGGCAGCCAGATTTTGTTCATTTTCATGGTTTCCTCCTTTCTGTTGAAATTGTCCACATGCTTGTGGATTTCAATGGCTTCTCTGTGTCGTCTGACATGGTGGTTGTGGGAGTGGTCCAGCATTTCTGTGTTCTCAAACAATATGCTGTGTTCAGGTTGATTCATCAGGTGCTCTGCTATGGCTGATTTCTCCGGTTGAAGTAGTTTGCAGTGCCTTTCATGTTCCTTGATTCGTGTCTGGGCAATGCTGCTGTGTTTGGTGGTCCCTCTGGAGACTTGTCCACGGTTGCATGGTACACGGTAGACTTCTGCAGAAGTGAGAGGATCCCTCTTGTCCTTTGCTGAACATAGCATTTGTTGGATTTATTTGGTGGGTCTGTAGATAGTTTGTATGTTGTGTTTCCTCATCAGCTTCCCTCTGCGGTCAGTTTATTTATTTATTTATTTATTTATTTACCTTAGTTATATACCGCTGTTCGCAGCCCGAAGGCGACTCACAGCAGTTCACAACAAATACGAACAGCAAAAATTCAGTGCTACAGTATAGAAACAGTAACAGCCTAACACATTACACAATTAATAAACAGTTACTACAATACCCATTCACTGTCGTCTCGTCATCAAAAACATGTTCCAGGTTCGTCATCCACTGTTCCATTCCAGTGTTCATTAGCCAATCATTGCACTAATTATTCGAACGCCTGCTCAAACAGCCAGGTCTTCACTTTTTTGCGGAATACCATTAGAGATGGTGCTAGTCTAATGTCCGTAGGAAGGGCGTTCCACAGCCGAGGAGCCACCACCGAGAAGGCCCTATCTCTCGTCCCCGCCAGCCGAGCTTGAGAAGCAGGCGGGATCGAGAGCAGGGTCTCCCCGGAAGATCTCAAAGTCCTGGTGGGTTCATAGGCAGAGATGCGGTCGGATAGGTAGCTTGGGCCGGAACCGTTTAGGGCTTTAAAGGCCAACGCCAGCACTTTGAATTCAGCCCGGTAGCAGATCGGTAGCCAGTGGAGTTGGCGCAACAGGAGGGTTGTATGCTCCCTGCGCTCCGCTCCTGTTAAAATCATGGCTGCCGAGCGTTGGACTAGTTGGAGCTTCCGAGCTGTCTTCAAAGGCAACCCCACGTAGAGAGCGTTGCAGTAGTCTAAACGGGATGTAATGGCAAGAACCCTTTTCCTCTGGGTGGATCTTCGTCTTTATTCTCATGGCTTCTTCTCAGTGTTCTTGCAGCTCTTCCGATGTCTGAGATGGAGTCTCCATTGGCCTGGAGAGCCCAGTTGAGGTGGTTCAGTTCATCTTGGAGGAGGTGGGGTTCGCAGATTCTTTTTGCACACTCTGCCAAGGCATTAGTATTAGTATTTGACTAATGTGGACCATTTCAACAGAAAGGAGGAAACTATGAAAATGAACAAAATCTGGTTACCAGTATTAAAAAACTCTAAAATTACAACAGCTCAACCACAGAGAGGAAACAAACAAGGACATCTAATCACCTCTCAACAAAAGTTTGCTCCAGGCACAGTCAGGCCATTGTATGCTAATCAAGGTGGTCAGTTGAAACATTCACACCTAGCCCCAGCAGACAAGTCCTTTGCCCCACCCTGGTCATTCCACAGATATATAAAGCCTTTTCTGTAGTTCCAACAGACCTCTGAGGATGCTTGCCATAGATGCAGGCAAAACGTCAGGAGAGAATGCTTCTAGAACATGGCCATATAGCCCGAAAAAACCTACAACAACCCAGTGATTCCAGCCATGAAAGCCTTCGACAATACAATAATAATATGGCAAATTGGCAATAATAATATGGCAAATTATTGTTTATTAGGACGCCCTCCCAGCTCACCCTCCGCCAGCGCCGGACCAAATCGTCGTTCTCTGCCCGCCAGAGGCTCAAGCAGCTCTCGCCTGAGGCCGCCATTGAGCCAGGAAGCTAGGCCGCACCGTCGCCACGGAAACCAGCCTAGCTCCACCGCCATTGGCTGCTCTTCTCGCATCCGCAGCTCCTATTGGACGGGAAAAATGGTAGCCACGCCTCCCACAGACAGGCGGCAAAATGGAAGAAGGAAAACAAGCCGCTGAGAAAGATTGAGGTACGGTGGCTCATTTTGGACAGAAACTCCCCAAAGCAGAGCGCGCCGGTTTCTTTCCAGGCCGGGCGCCGTTTGTGATTGGTCCAGTGGTGGCCACGCCCACTAGAGGGAGCCAATCATATCACCCAAAGCTGATTTGAGCTTTCACAATAAACTTTGGGAGAGTTTGCTTTGGAGGCACATAGAATCATAGAATCATAGAATCCTAGAGTTGGAAGAGACCTCATGGGCCATCCAGTCCAACCCCATTCTGCCAAGAAGCAGGAATATTGCATTCAAAGCACCCCTGACAGATGGCCATCCAGCCTCTGTTTAAAGGCTTCCAAAGAAGGAGCCTCCACCACACTCTGGGGCAGAGAGTTCCACTGCTGAACGGCTCTCACAGTCAGGAAGTTCTTCCACATGTTCAGAATTAATCTCAAAGAATTAATTAATGCAGTCTGGCTCAAAGCTATGTAATCATGGGATTTATAGTTCTCCCAGATCTCTTGCCTTCTCTCTTCTCTGCCCAAGAGTGTTGGTGCCTGGACAAACTACAACTCCCATGACTCCATAGCAAATTGAGCCATGGTACTTAAAGTGGTGTAAGACTGCATTCATTCTACAGTGTAGATGCCCTCTAAGGACTTCCCTTGATATAGACCAAGCATGGGCAAACTTGGGCCCTCCAGTTGTTTTGGACTTCAACTCCCACAATTCCTAACAGCCTACCTACAAGTTCAACTCTGCCTCTAAAAATAACACTAGAGCGGTTACTCTTCAAGTGGCGCTGCAATACTCTTTCTTTCTTTCAAAAGCAAAAGCAAACACTTGCGTAATCAGAAACCAAACAATTAGAGGAGGGCTACTGAGGACTGATTTAAGAACAGGGTTAGCCTACAAGTGATGCAGTGGGTTAAACCGCTGAGTTGCTGAACTTGCTGATCAAAAGGTCGCAGGTTCGAATCCAAGGAGTGGCCTGAGCTCCCGCTGTTAGCCCGTTTCTGCCAACCTAGCAGTCCAAAAACATCCAAATGTGAGTAGATCAATAGGTACCGCTCTGACGGGAAGGTAATGGTGCTCCTCTATCCAGTCATGCTGGCCACATGACCTTGGAGGTGTCTATGAACAACACCGGCTCTTCAGCTTAGATGAGCACTAACCCCCAGCGACAGACACAACTGGGCTTAATGTCAGGGGGAAACTTTCACCTTATTTATTTATTTATTTACTTACTTACTACTAGCTGCCCCCTGCCACACGTTGCTGTGGCCCACATGGGGGTTCTGTGTGGGAGGTTTGGCCCAATTGCATCATTGGTGGGGCTCAGAATGCTCTGTGATTGTAGGTGAACTGTAAATCCCAGGAAGTACAACTCCCAAATATCAAGATTCTAATTTCCCCAAACTCCACCAGTGTTCACATTTGGGCATTTTCGTGTAGAGTTTGGTCCAGATCCATCATTGTTTGAGTTCACAGTGATCTCTGGATGTAGGTGAACTATAACTCCAAAACCAAAGGGCACTGTCCAGCAAACCCTTCCTGTATTTTCTGTTTGTCATGGGAAAACTGTGTGTCAAGTTTGGTTCAATTCCATTGTTGGTGGGGTTCAGAATGCTCTTTGATTGTAGGTGAACTATAAATCCCAGCAACTACAACTCCCAAATGACAAAATCAATTTTTTGAGTGAAGGGCATATGTTGGGTTGTTAGGTGTCTTGTGTCCAAAATTGGTGTCAATGCGTCCAGTGGTATTTGAGTTCTGTTAATCCCACAAACGAACATTACATTTTTATTTATATAGATATTTGTATGCCACCCTTCTCAACCCGCAGTCAACTCAAGACAGTACCTTTACTTATGCCATTCATGTGCCAAAATATGCTGTCTGCAGGACCTCAGGGAGACAGTCACACACCATGCAGCCATTTGGAAGAGGCAAATGCCTCTGGTTTGAACTCTTAAGATAATTCTCAAGACCAGACCCCAAGAAAACAACTGTAATGAATACAGTGGGACTTGTCAAAACTGGAAGGAGCAGTTCCCATGTCTTGACAGCATGGGACGGTAAGAGAAACCTCAAGACACAGGGATAAATGTCATCAGACAGTTTAATTCCACATCTTCTAGTCATATATATATCCCTAGAGCACCCATAACTTAAATTAAAAATATATATCCAGCAAATTGAAAGGAATTCCTCCCCAAAACAACAGTAACAACAGGGGAAAGGGGAAAGAAGGATTATATTTATCGTTGTCTTTAGAAATCAGAAACAAACCAGGGCCTCCTTATTTAAAGATCTTGTTTGTTTTATGGTTTTAGTTTACTATCGCAAACTTTGCATTTTAAGCAATGTTTACTTATATAAATATTGGTGTGGGGATCTGCATTGGCTTCATGCAAAAGAAATATTTTAAATAGAACAAAAACCCTCCCAGAAGCATCACCACCAGCAACTTAAATATATTAGATAATGTTAAATGCTTTTCTGAACATTTCCCATAGTTAAAAAAGATAGTTTTTTTATATTTCTAGCAACAAAAAAAAAACCCCAAAAAACAAACAAACCAAAACCAAAATTTAAGGCTTTTACATGACACTGCAAGATTGGTGTTCATTCACTCTGCATTTTGAAATTTGGCTACAAAAAAGAATGCATTGGGTTGTTGTAGGGTTTTTTGGGGCTATATGGCTATGTTCTAGAGGCATTCTCTCCGGACGTTTCGCCTGCATCTATGGCAAGCATCCACCTCACTACCTCTGAGGATGCTTGCCATAGATGCAGGCGAAACGTCAGGAGAGAATGCCTCTAGAACATGGCCATATAGCCCGAAAAAACCTACAACAACCCAGTGATTCCGGCCATGAAAACCTTTGACAAAGAATGCATTATTACTGGTTCCAAGGCAAGAAGAATAGCAGCTTTATGCTCACTTTTGTGGCCCAAGTACCTAGTTAAAAACCAAGAAAATGAGATCAGATGAAGACATAGAAAGAGGAAATTATGTCTCTGCTTTTCTGACCTTCTGTAAGGCAGAACAGAGAAAGCTATGCACGACTTGGCTCACAGGTGCTGAACTTTGCAATGGCCAATTGTCTAAACGCTTGGCTGAATCCACATTTGAAAAGTATAGGCTCCATCTGCTGAACATTGCATGGAAGATGGACAATAATTGCCAAAGGTTGTGATGCCCCACACACTCAGAGCCAAAATGGAACACTTTGGTAGCATCACAAAGTGGATCTGAGGTGTGGCAGTGTAAGAACTCCAAAGTCCTGCTCCTGTTCTTCCATTCCTCATTCAGCATAAACAAGGCTTAGCATCAATGTATTGTTGAAGGTTTTCATGGCCAGAATCACTGGGTTGTTGTAGGTTTCTTCGGGCTATATGGCCATGGTCTAGAGGCATTCTCTCCTGACGTTTCGCCTGCATCTATGGCAAGCATCCTCAGAGGTAGTGAGGTCTGTTGGAACTAGGAAAAAGGGTTTATATATCTGTGGAATGACCAGGGTGGGACAAAGGACTCTTGTCTGCTGGAGCTAGGTGCGAATGTTTCAACTGACCACCTTGATTAGCATTTGATGGCATGGCAGTTGTTTGGTGTGGCTTGTTGGTGCCTGGGGCAATCTTTTGTTCAGGCTGAAGGGTCCAGACCAGGGGTCCTCAAACTTTTTAAACAGAGGGCCGGGTCATAGTCCCTCAAACTGTTGGAGGGCCGGATTATAATTTTAAAAGAACATGAATGAATTCCTATGCACACCGCACACGTCTTATTTGTAGTGCAAAAACATTTTAAAGCAATACAATAATTAAAATGAAGACCAATTTTAACAAATATAAACTTATTATTATTTCAATGAGAAGTGTGGACCTTCTTTTGGCTGATGAGATAGGATTGTTGTTGTTTTTGTTGTGTGCTTTCAAGTCATTTCAGACTTAAGTTGACCCTGAGTGAGGGCTGGGTAAATGACCTTGGAGGGCCGTATCCAGTCCCCGGGCCTAAGTTTGAGGACCCCTGGTCCAGACCTTCAGTTAAAAGGCCCAGGAAGCAAGTGGAGGGAAAATACTTTTCTCCCTGAGGCCTAGGGCAACCGATAACACCAGAAAGAGCAGAGTTATTAGCTTAGACAGATGGCCAAAGCTTGAATCTGGTCTGTAGCAGCTTCCTTGGTTCTTCTCTGAGCCCAAACCCAATACAGAGAACTACAAGCCTCCCTTGCCCTTTGATTCCTGCCAAAAATTTCTCATGCTTGTTCAGGACAGAGCAGTGTTGATGCTGCAATGGATAGAAATTTCAAGTTTTCATTTCTAGAAGCCCAGTCTAGAAATCTGCAATTGAATGTACAATGGAATACAACTCAGATTTCAGCACCAGAACCTGAGTTTTCTGCTATCGTGTTTCAAAATCTGAATAATGTTTGGATGCAAAGAATCCTTCGCCCAGGTAAGGTATCTTTTACTAACTTCCACAGTGTTAAGAGTTGTATGTCAGGACCCTTAAACTGTTTCTGGACCGCCAGAATTCTGAATAAAATACAATCTGTCAGGCCCTTCTGAAGTTGGGTTGTTGTAGGTTTTTTCGGGCTATATGGCCATGGCCTAGAGGCATTCTCTTCTGACATTTCGCCTGCATCTATGGCAAGCATCCTCAGAGGTAGTGAGGTATGTTGGAACTAGGAAAAAGGGTTTATATATCTGTGGAATGACCAGGGTGAGACAAAGGCAAGATTCCTGCCTTCTGAAGTTGCCCAAAGCTGACTGCTAAGGACATCAGGAAGGTTTTTCCAAAGAGTAGGCCATGTGTTGCATTTATCCTATTTATTGGAAAATCCCTTTGCCATCAGCTCAGAGACTGACCCAAAGGATGCTCTATTTCCAAACTTGGTTCTGGTGATGGCTTTCCCTTTTGGACATTCCCAGCAGACACACTATGGCTGAAACCTCCAAATTTCTACAAGGAAAAGGGAATGCCTACGAGAGGCACCCGACACAATGTACCTTCCGCCAAAGACCTGATTATTCCCAGAAACACCATAATGTGGGTCCTTGGTGTCCACTGGGGTTTGGCTCCAGGTCTTCTTATGATTACCAAAATCTGTGGATGCTCGTGGCATACAATGGTGTGCTAAAATGGTGTCCTTAATATAAAATGGCAAAATCAAAGTAGGCTTTTTGGAATATTTTCAAGTCATAGATGGTTGAATCTGTGGATGTAGACTCTCTGGGATGCAGAATATGTGGATATAGAGGGCTGACTATATCCTGAGCCTTTCCTACAAGACTCTCTGGAGAACAACGGTTTAACCCTTGTGTTTTTTTCCATGTTCAAACAAGACTCCTGCTTAGCAAGGGGCATTTTAGTGATTCATAAGCTGCAAGGGGCAAGTGAGGCCCAAATGTCTCTCCAGAGTGTTAATGCTCACCTTGCAAAGCATCAGCCCCTGCCTAAATGCAGACTGACCCCTTCCCTTGACCCTCAGTCACATCATTGATGGGGGAAACAGACCCCTGATCCAACACAGCAAGGTCCAGAAGAAGAGTACAAAGGCATCTTGGCAGCACTTCTGTGATCCACAAAACCTTTGGCAGCCCTGGCGATGCCTCTTGCAAGGAGTGCCACCTGCCCTGGTGCTACCTAGACTGAGCAAGGATGACACGCTTGAACCACGCGCTGACCGCACAGTCCACCCGCATCACCAGGCCGATGCCCAGCAGGAGAAAGATGCTGCTCACCACAAAACCCACCGCTTCAAAGAGGAACCTGTAAACACATCAAAATAAGCTGGTGAGGTCCAGATCCAGTCCAAGGGTGCAAATGGATAGTTGGGGAGCACACAAAGGGGGAACAATGGAGGCTCTATAGTGGGAGCATGTAAAAAAAAAGAGCCCCAAAGAAAGAGTACAAGAAGTTTCTGGCCCTTACGTCAATGAAGACAAAACGCGAAGATACTCAAGCAATAGCCAGGGAATCCCCTGGGCCAGAGTGAAGAGGCCGGGGGGGGGGGGCAGAAGACAGTTCCACCTTGTCTCCTGTGCTATGCTAATAATATAATATAATATAATATATTTTATATACATATATTTTAAATATTATAATGTAATACAATATAATGCTAATAATAATACGGTATTATAATTATACTAGCTGTCCCCTGTCACGCATTGCTGTGGCCCAGTCTGGTGGTCTGGAAAATAAAGTAATGAGAAATTGATGGTTTCTAATATATGTAATTCCTTTATGGTTGTGGGTAAACAGTATTTCTTGTTGTTTCTTTGTCAGTGTTGATGTGGAGAGTGTCTGGTTTGCCTACTCTGGATCATGGAACATATTATTGTCCTTCTTTAGGGGTCCCTTTCAAATACTATATCTGTGTGTGTGACTCATATCTATCTATCTATCTATCTATCTATCTATCTATCTATCTTTATGACTGGATGGCTCTTTGTCAGGAGGGCTCTGATTACATTTTCTATCCCTGGTGAAGAGAGTTGGACTGGATGGCCTTAAGTATTTTCTGTTGGTCATGGGGTTCTGTGTGGGAAAATTGCCCCAATTCTGTCGTTTGTGGGATTCAGAATGCTCTTTAATTGTAGGTGAACTGTGAATCCCAGTGACTACAACTCCCAAATGTCAAGGTCTATTTTCCCCCAACTCCATCTGTGTTCATATTTGGGCGTATTGAGTGCTTGTGCCAAATTTGGTCCAGATCCATCATTGTTTGAGTCCGCAGTGCTCTCTGGATGTAGGTAAACTACAACTCCCAAACTCAAGATCAATGCTCACCAAACCCTTTTAGTGTTTTTTGTTGGTTATGGGAGTCCTGTATGCCACGTTTGGTTCACCGCAATTTTTGGTGGAGTTCAGAATGCTCTTTGATTGTAGGTGAACTATAAATTCCAGCAACTACAACTCCCAAATGACAAAATCAAAATAAATAAATAAATAAATAAATAAATCCATAGAAGTCATAGGCTTACAGTGGGAGTCATGGAGCTAGAACTCTACAGGGGGCAGACAAAGCAGCCAGAAGAGGGTAGGATCTAAATACTGACTGGGCCAGACTAGGGTCAACTTGAGTGGCACCCTGTTCTGTCTGCCCACCCCTCGGGCACACGCCGGAACGCCACCCCTTTCAACAATATGCTATAAACTTACTTTGGGGCAAATACTTTCCAAACCATAAGATGTCTTCTGAGGATAATGGCAGCCAAGACACATGCCAGGAGCTGTTGGAAAAAGGAGAGGAGACAGATGGATGCACAAGAACTAAAAGCCAGGCACAAAAAGGAAAGAATGAGGCTTCACTGGAATGTATCACTCAGTGCTGGACTGTCCCAGAAGGCGAGTGTTCCTTCATGGGATCTGAGTGCTAGGAGTGCCAGTTGCGGTACAAGGCTTGAGGTGTTTTGTACTGTCCATCTTCGTTTCTCCAGTCTGCCTTCAAAGGTGCAATTAGCAGCTCAGGTAACTAACAAAAAGACCTCCCTCCAAAAAGAACTGGTGCTAATTGTGTACTAAAAGGAGAGAGGAGGTTCTCCATTGGAATGGGAGAAACAATAGGAAGTGCCAGTTCAGTTCAACCAAATGAACACCCAAGGGTGCAGACAAAGGAAGCAATGCCATAGGTATTTCACATGCATAAAATTATCCTTACTCACAGAGGCTTTGCATTCCATGACTTCACAGGCAACTCGAGCACCTTCATATATTCCCAGGCCAGACATGGAGGTGGAGGTGGCAGAGGGAAAGCAGCACCCACAATTTTGCAGATGGAGACAAATGGAGTGATCCCTTCTTCCATCTTACTTAGTCCCCTTCTATAAGGCAGGTGTTAAACTTCTGTCAGTCTTGTAGCCCTCCAGGTATTTGGGCCTCCAACTCCCATAAGCCCCAGGCATCTTGTCTAATGGCCAGGGATTTGAGGAGCTGAAGGCCAAAATACTTGGAGGCTACAAGATTGACATCACTGCTGTAAGGGATGTCTCCATATTTGAAAGGATACCTTAAGAGCCTGGCTGCTAAGCAATTTCCAGAGCGAAGTGCAACAGGGACAACACTGCACATAGAAATGGTATTTCTTTGCTTTTGTGGTCTTATGAGCTGGGAGAGACCCCAAGGGCTATATAGTCCTGCTCCTTTCTGCCACACAGGAAGATCCACTCTTATTTATTTATTATTTGAACTTATACGCCGCCACTCCCCTGGGGCTCGGAGCGGCTTACAAGAATGGCTAAAATCTAACAAAATTTAAAAGCAATTTTAAACAATTTAAAAACAGCAATATCAAAAGCCTGTCGAAACAGGTATGTCTTACATGCCCTGCGGAAAGCTGATAAGTCCCGCAAGGCACGGACTTCAGGTGGCAGAGTATTCCAGAGTGATGGTGCCACTGCTGTGAAGGCTCTGCGTCTGGTTGCTGTTAGACGCAAGGTCTTGACACTGGGAACTTCCAATAGATCTTGGTCCTCAGAACAGAGGGATCTCTGGGGTTGGTAGGGGGTGAGGCGGTCCCTCAGGTACATCGGCCCCAGACCATGCAAGGCCTTAAAGGTGAGTACCATCACTTTGAAAGTGATCCGGTGCTCAATTGGTAACCAATGCAGCTGCAGTAAGATTGGGGTGATGTGGCATCTCATCGGAATTCCCGCAAGAAGCCGAGCAGCTGCGTTTTGTACCAACTTGAGCTTCCGGATCACCGACAGAGGAAGGCCAATGTAGAAGGCGTTACAGTAGTCCAGTCTTGAGATGACCGTGGCCTGGATCACCATAGCGAGGTCGTCCCTGGACAGGGAGGGGGCCAGCCGTCTAGCCTGCCGCAGGTGAAAAAAGGCGGTTCTGCTCACGGCGGAGAGAGACCTGGGCCTCCATCGTCAGCAGAGGGTCCAAAAGGACTCCCAGACTCTTGACCAATGATGACGGGTGTAGCGCCTCGCCATCCAGGGTAGGCAGCTGGATATCCCCATAGAAGAATGTGCTTCAGGCTCTGCAAGAATGTGCTTTTAGGGAAGGGATGCCTTTCCCAGTCTTTTGTTCTCTTCATCCTTATCTCAGCATCTGATCTTTCAGCAAACCCCATGCTGGCACATCTGTGCTCGCTCTTCCCAAAGGCCCTCCTTGGCTTTTACTCCCACGTGCCTACCTGAACCCCCAGAACAAGCTGGTACTTGAGTCCAAGCTGCAGCAACGCTGCTGAAAACTTCTCCGGAGCTTCGCGGAGCCTCATCTCCATCATCTGCTCCTCTCTGTCGGAAACCTCCGCCTTGGGTTTCCCTCCCTTGGAGCGAGGCATTTCGCAGAGAAAGGGCCAGAGCAGAAGCAAAGGGCACCCAGCTGCCTCGGGGTAAAAAGGGAGGAAGAGAGAGAGAGAGAGAGAGAGAGAGAGAGAGAGAGAGAGAAGAGGAGTTATTTATTTACAGCACTCTACGAGCGGGCTTTGCTCCCCTCACCGTACTAGGGGCATTACAGTTTATCCATACATACATGACTGGATGGTTGTGCCGCAGTAACGCAAGCATTTGGAGGCACATGTTTGTCCACACTCTCTCTCCTCCAGTCCCTAGGTCTCGTTGTGAACCTGAAGAAATCTCATCTGCAGCCTACACGCCGAATCCAATTTATTGGAGCTTTGTTGGACTCAGAGCTGCAGAGAGCCTTCTTGCCCAGCTTTCAGGCCCCTCAGGCGCAGAAACTACCATATGTGCGATTCACAGAGTCCATGATGGTTAAATAAATAAATGTTTTGGGCAATGTTTCAAATTCAACTTCAACAAAACGTTTCAAAACTCTGCTGGCTAAGTATATGGTTTTTTTGCGCAGTGGCATGTCTTTATCCCTGGCAGTTCAAAGACATGGTTTATCAGTTTAACAGCTAAGCTACCTGTGTGCCATTACATGAATGCTTGTGAACATAACTTTTTTCCAAGGGTTGACTTCTAACAAGGCCATGTCCTTTCTTGACTAGTGGTTTTTCAAAAAGTGGTCTCCAGATGCCCATGGAGATTCACATTAGCCAAAAGGATATGACACCATTTTTCCTTTTCCCCAAACCATCCCTGCTACGAGTTTTCAGGACCTGAGCAAGGCAGGTAAAGACCAATGCTGCTCTCCTTCCTCACACAGGACAGGGAAAGGGAGGGCTCACCTGCAAAGAGGATGTGTGAGCCAAAGGTATTGGCCCCAACCAGAAGGGCCGGCAGCCAGGTGGAGTCATGCCCCTGGTGAAAGCCCACAAAGGCCGCGTTCCAGTGGATGGTTGGGAAGACAGGCTGGTGGCCGGTGGCATAGAAGAACTGAGCGGCCGCAAGAGCCCAAGCCATGACGGCAGACCAGGGCACCGAGAAAGGATCTGAGGAGAGAAGAAAGAGTGTGGGAAGTTCTAAGGAGGGAGCCACTGGAAACAGACACAGAGAGACAGAAACACAGTGTTATCACCTTCACAGTTGGTGCAGGAGAGGGAACCAATTCTCATTAGCTGGGGAAAAAAGGCTGCAAAGGCAGACCTCGCAACTCCTCCAGACTTTGCCACCCCAACAGCTTTTACTAGAACTGAGTCTTGCAACATCAAAGTCTCCCCCTCTGCAGAGGGAATGCAGGGGAGTCAAGCGGGTTACTCGCAACTCAGAGTCTGATGAGGAAGATCAAAGGAAGCGTGTCCGTGATATACTTACCGCTCCTACAGAGGATGAAGATTTCATGGGCTTTGAAAGGAGTGATGGGTCTGGGAATGACATGGGGGAAGAGGATGGGATTGATTGGACCCGTGTACAGGAGATTAGGGATATCTGTAACCAACCCACCTCTAGCAATGACTTTGAGGGGTTTACAGAGGAATGGCAACCGGGGAGCACTTGGCAAGATCTAAGTCTTGACAGACGCTGGCAGAGGTGGAGGGATGGGCGCTTGGGTTCAGCTGCAAGGAATGGGGCAGCTGATAGCGATGAGGAAAGGGTGGGGAGCTCCTCATCTTCTGATGAGGAACTTTAGGATAAAAGTGAGTATTATCTGCATGACTCTTTGCAGAAGGCAAAGTGTCTTTTTTGGGGTGTGAATCTTTGTTACTGCCAATTCTCGAGCTTGGATCCTTGGACTACAGATTCCTGTGTTCCTGCGTTTACTTCTTGTGTCTCTGCAAACTACAACTTCTACTCTACGGCTTTGACTCTGGACCACTTTGGGACAACGCGCTTTTGCCTCTTGGACTTTGTTTACCTGTTTGCATCGTGCTACGACTTCGGACCGTTTTGGGAACTGTGTTTTTGCCTGCTCCTAGTTCACATTTGTATCTTCTGTGAACTGTTTGAGTTTAAAGCAGATTGCTGAATACCTTAGTTAAACCGGATTAAATGCCAGGATAATCCAGGTTATATTTCAGTTGCTTTTTTCACCTTGTTTTTGATATCAACTCTTTCTTTGCACTTCTGGCACTGAAGTGCTTCTAAGACTATTTTGTGAATAATAAAACTGTGTTTGAACTCTGTGTTGGGCTCCTTTAAGGCTTCTGGGTCTTGACACTTTATACAAGCGCCCATACTTCTTCACTTCCAACACTGCCAAGGCCAGGTATGGGCAAACTTTGGCCCTCCAGGTGTTTTGGACTTCGGCTCTCACAATTCCTAACAGCTGGTAGGGGGTGTGTTGGGCTCCTTTAAGGCTTCTGGGTCTTGACACTTTATACAAGCGCCCATACATCTTCACTTCCAACACTACCAAGGCCAGGTATGGGCAAACTTTGGCCCTCCAGGTGTTTTGGACTTCAACTCTCACAATTCCTAACAGCCGGTAGGGGGCTCGGGGCGGCTTACATGAGGCCAAGCCCAACAACACACCAGTAAAAACAAAACAGCAAGCAAATAAAACAGTACAATTAATATAACTCACATATAAACAGTAACACAGAGAATAAAACTTTATGGCCAGGCCAGACGTAATAAATTAAATTTTTTTAAATAAACACTGGGCGTGAGTTACTCTGCTGTGCGTTTATGAGGAGGGTCTTTTATTAATAAGCCCACTCGCCCAATAAAGTTTGCCCATGCCTGGCGAAGGCCCATAAAGACACCGACGGGGTACAGATGCTTCCCTGTCTCTGTTTATTTACTCACCGGACTCAGAGGAGGAGGTAGAAGAGGAGGAGAGGCCCACGGCATAGGCCTGCACCCAGAGCAGGGCAAAGGCTTCCAAGAATAGGAGCAGGAAGGCCAGGCTGATCCGCTCGCTGTGCAACATCATGAGCAGGAAGCCCAGCAGGGCCAAGGAGATCAGGAGGGCAGCCGAGTAGACGCTGCCCAGTCCGTAGGCCTCCACTGTAGCTCTGTCTCCATCCTTCCCCGCGTCCAGCCGGCTCCTCAGGCTCTCCTGCATCCGGCGGTAGAGCTGGGGGATGACGTGGAGCAGCTCAGCCTGGGAGCTGGGAGACACAATGGGTGCCCCCATGGCCGGGTCTGCATCCCGGCTGTCCCTCACGAAGACGGTGACGGGGTCGCAGAGGAGGAGGAGCAGCCCTGCCGCCACCAGAGCAAAGACTCCCCGTGGGAAGGCCACCAAGGCCAGCTGCACCCAGGCACGGAGCTTGGCCAGATCGTCCTCCGACCCCGAAGTGACGGCCCAGTAGCCGCCGACCCCGAGGGCCAGCAGTGGGAAGCCCCAGCGCACAAAGCACACGGGGGCACTGGGGCTGTTGAGGTTGCCGTAGTGGCGCAACCAGCGGCGCACGCCCCAAGCGAGGGAGGCGAGCACAGCCAGGCACAGGAAGTAGGAGAGGTTCTTGGCCTGGGGGTCTTGCAGTTTAGACAACGGTAACAGCAACGTGGAGGAGTGGCAGGCAGGGGTCTCTTCTCGGCACTGATGGAAAAGCCCCGAGAGACGTGCCGTGGCTACAATGACGCCCAGGAAGCCAAGCAACCGCCAGGACTTTGTGGAGCCTTCCCGCAGCCGCCCGTTCCAGTGAAGCCCCAACACCAACAGAAGCACCAAGGATATCAACAGGAAGGGGACCACATGAGCCTCGGACATCACAAAACTATCAGAAAACATGGCGCCGCAGCGGAGCAACAGGATGCCAAAGGCAGGAGCCAGACCCACTCGCATCCTCTGTCTCAGGCCAAGACCCCCAAATGGTAGACGGGCACTGGTGGAATGGGATCTGCCCGCGCGTCCGGTCCAGCAATGCCAGAAGAAGCCTGCCTGAGATGTTGCCGCTGCCCAGGAAGACAGAAGCAACAAGTCTGTTGTGGCCACGCCAGAAAGATGCATCGCTCCCGCTCCGGCCACCCCTGTTGCTCCCCAGAGCAAGGGGTACCACAGGAGGCGGCGGTAAGAGAAGCTCAGGCCGGTGGCCACCCGGGATGCTACATAGCACAGCAGGCAGGAGGAGGTCAGGAGGGCGCAGCCAGAGAGCATGCGGATCGGGTGGAAGCGGGCCCAGGACTCGGCACAGACGGCCCGGGCCTCCCGGAGGTAGAGCCTGAACTGGCTCCGGAGCCGCTCCAGCTGAGGCAGCTCCGGGAAGCCGGCCTGGGCCAAGACTTGCTCGTGCTCTTCCACAGTGGCCGAAAACAGGCTTTGGAGTCGCCCCAACCTTTCTGCCGGAATGTCCTGGGCAGCCAGCGAGTAGGTGTGCAGGAAGCGGTCAACCTATAAAGGATAGTCAAGTCACTCAAGTGCAGGGACAACCTTGATAACCACTTTTCTGTATTTTAATTGTTTTCTCAGGGTTTATGTATTGTTAATTATGTTATTACTATAATTATGTTTATTTGGCTATTCATATTATGTTTTCCAGTTTGATGTTAATTTCTTTTGTCATAAGTTTATGGTTATTATTAGGAAGGCCCCCACCTTAGAAATTTTCAAGAGGGATTTCAAAATCTGGCTTTTCTGATGCGCTTTTGGAGAGTAGCCATATTATCAAAAACAGTTGCTCCCCCTCAATGGTTTTCCCTCCAGAATATATTCCCCACCTGTATGAAGGTCTATATTTATGACCCCATTCCTTATGAGTTTCTCCCCCACAATCTGCTCCGACCCTGTCTCATCCTGATTTTAGTATTTTTAGTATCTTAGTCTTATCTTGTACATGCGGCCCGCTCATTGTTATGTTATTTATTTTACTGTGTATGATTTTGCTTTATTGTTTTTGTATTCATATGTTGTATGTCAGCAGGAGCAGCTAGAGATTTTAGAGACTGAAAACGAGCGGTCTCTGGCTGAAAGACAAATTTTACTGTGTTGTTATTGTGTTTTGGTTTTATTTTATTGTAATATGCTGTTGGGCTTGGCCTTGTGTAAGCCGCATTGGGGAGATGGTGGCGGCGTATTAAATAAAGATGATGATGATTATTATTGGGTATTATTTTTGAGATGTTTGTATTTGCATAGGGCATTGAATATTTGCCTTTTTTGGTGTGCAAACCACCCTGAGTCTCCTCAGGGAGAGAGGGCAGTCTATAAATAAAGTTTTACTTACTTACTTACAGGGACCCTCCTTGAACAGGGGCTGAACCAAATGATGCCCCACCCATCACCCAGGGCAGAATGCCACCATCTAAATCATCAGAAGGAAGGGTGGGGCAGCCTCCAAAGAGCAACATAGGGGGGGAAAGCTTTACCATCAACTCTCTACTTTACACAGATATGAGAGCAGCAACAGATTAAGACTGCTTGAAGGGACCTCAGAGGCCATCTAGTCCAGTTTTCCACCATGCAAGTGTACATAACAGTTGTTGTTTGTGTTCCAGTTGTTTAGGGATTATGGCAAACCTAAGGTAAATTTATTACAAGATTCCCCCCCCCCCCAATGTTTTTTTCAGTTTTGCCATTGCCTGTTGTAGTTCAGGCTTTGATTGTGCCTGCACCTGATTTCTCTGGGACTTCCAGGGTTTCTGGGCCTGTTAGTCAACCTGTTGACACAGGGGATTCTGGGTCTACCTGTCTGTAGGAAAGTCAGCAGGAGCAACTAGAGATTTTAGAGACTGAAAATGAGTGGTCTCTGGCTGAAAGACAAATTCCAACAGAAGAGGATGATAGCGAAAGTCCAGGTGGTCAAATTAATGAGCATCTTTACGTTTTGTCAACATAGACTTTCACACAAGAAAGTCCAAAGGTCAAACACTTGTTAGCGAGGAAGCCTGTATCAGTTTCTCAAAGGAAAAACCACACTTTTCTCTCTACATTAGCTAGGCCAACTGAATCTTTGGTCAGTGGAAGCAACACTGGAGATTTAAGATAGAACTCCTGTCAAGTCAAGGGATTTTCAAGTGCCATGTCCCATATTTGTTCCTGTTTCCAAGTGTTGAGGACTGTCTTGAACTTCATATTTTGGATTTCCTCTGCTCTTGTATTCATGGTTTTTGGATGCTAGTCATGTACCTTGTTTTTTGTGGATTACCTCTGGTTTTTGGACTTTGGTTTCTGATACTATTTTGCTGAATTGCTTTTTATATATTCTACAATAAACTGCTTGCTATTTTACCTTGGACTGGTGTGTGTGTGTGTGTGTGTGTGTGTTAAGTGGAGTTCAACATCGCCTTCCTCTGAGGTTGAGAGCATGCTATTTTGCCCAAGGTGGGTTTCGAACCTTGGTCCTAGAATCCCAGCATCCTATTTCAATGCCCAAACATTATACCATGCTGGCCTCCCATATACAATTCTAGTACTACCAAAAGGTCTCCATTCAGATTATATTTAAAGATTTCCAAAAAGGGAGAGCCCATCACCCTCTCAGGTAGCTTATCCCCTGTCATAAAAGGGCAAGGGCCAAATCATTGTTTGGAAGAGGAGATGCAGAGCCTTGCTTCCGAAGGCTTCTCTCACCTGCCTGGCATTGACGTTGTAGGCTGCCAACTGGGCAAGGACCAAGGTGGCAGCATCACCCTCGGTGGCAAAGAGGTCATCCATCACTTCCCCGATGTTGCTGAAAGGCACCGGGATGCCCAGGAGGAGGGCCAGGGTGGGGACCAGGTTCACCTGCGGGACCGTCTGTGGCTCCTGAACCAAGGGAGGAAGGGAGCAAAGGAAACAAGGTAAAGAGAGGTGGCCTGCTTGTCTGCCTCACACTCAATTGCCCAAGAGAGCAGTTAAGGAGGTTGGGGGCAATCTCCTCCCAGTCGCTCCCCAAACCCTTGGAAGAATGGCTATACTCTATGTCAGGATTATTTAGTTATACATGTGTGTTTTTCAATGTGCTTCTATGTAATTCAAGATGGATTAAGATGTATCTCAAGATGGATTCTATTCTGCTCTATTGTGTATTAGAAAATACTATGCTGAGGCTGTGAAACTGTAACCTTGACAGAAATGAGATAATGTGTTCTCTGGCTGGGAAGAAGTGGGAGGAACTGGTCTCAGCCAGAAGTCAGATAAGCAGATGTTCAGAGACTGTTGTTTTTTGCCTATGAGTTCCTGTCTGTAGCTTGCTGTGAATAGACGTGTGTAGATGTACTTAGTAAAATGTAGTTTTTTGTTGTAACTGAAAGCTTGCAGAGTCCTCATTTTGAACACAGTGTCTGCTGATCTAGCAATCCTTCCGCTGGCAAACATCAATACTCTGACACTCTATCCCTGTTGTTGACCAGAAGTAACACCGCATCCCATCCAGGTTGGAGACAGCAACCTTCTCAAGCCTCCTCTCTTTAATGTTTTGTCTGTTTATAATGTGTTGTTTATTTCCTGAAATGTATGTCTTCTTTGGTTTGGAGTTTTCTTAGCTCTATATACTTGAGGCAGTGGGAGGGCCCCAAAGTGAATCGTTCCTTTGGCCATTAATAATTATTATTAATAGTAGTACTAACACAGCAAGATGAGTCCACAGCAGACACTCTGCTGGCTGTTGTATTGGATTATTATTATTATTATTATTATTAACTTTATTTGTACCCCGCTAGCATCTCCCGAAGGACTCGATGCGGCTTACACAGGCCGAAGCCTCAAAACAACAATACAATAGAGAGCATAACATCACAATAGCAAGCAAATCAGCAATAAACAAAATAGCATAACACCACAATAACAAAGCAAATCAAACAATAAGCAAAATAACAACAATAGCAGTACATCAAGACATTATTAAAACTGGTTCGGCCGGCGCACTGGGGTACAAGGATTAAAAGTGCTGAAATGGCAGGAGGCACGTGGGATTAAAAGTGCAGTGTGCAGCGACAATTAGTTATGCTAAGGTGCTACTAGGACTTGGGGTGGGGATTCCTAGTCTGAGAAGGCACAACGGAACAGCCAAGTTTTTAAATTCCTTCTGAAAACGGCTAGAGTAGGGGCCTGTCTGAGATCTTTTGGGAGGGCGTTCCAAAGTCGGGGGGCCGCCACAGAAAAGGCCCTGTCCCGTGTCCCCACCAAGCGCGCTTGCGACGTGGGTGGGATCACGAGCAGGGCCTCTCCAGATGACCGAAGCGAGCGTGTGGGTTCGTAGATGGTGATGCGGTCACGCAGGTAGGGTGGTCCCAAACCGTTTAGGGCTTTGTAGGTAAGCACCTGCACCTTGAATTGGGCTCGGAAAATGAATGGCAGCCAGTGGAGCTCCTTGAACAGAGGGGTAGACCTCTCTTGATAATGAGCCCCGGTTAGCATCCTGGCTGCTGCCCGCTGGACCAATTGAAGTTTCCGAGCCGTCTTCAAGGGCAGCCCCACGTAGAGCGCATTGCAGTAATCCATTCTAGAGGTGACCAAGGCATGGACCACCCCAGCCAGATCAGCCTTCACGAGGTATGGTCGCAGTTGGCGCGCAAGTCTCAGTTGCGCAAAGGCCCTCCCGGATACCGCCGACACCTGAGCCTCAAGTGTAAGCGAAGAATCCAAGAGGACGCCCAAACTGCGGACCTGTGGCTTTAGGGGGAGTGTAACCCCGTCCAACACAGGTGACCACCCTATACCCCGATCCGGTTTACGATCGACCAGGAGGACCTCTGTCTTGTCGGGATTGATCTTCAGCTTGTTCTTCCTCATCCAGATCGACACAGCGGCCAGGCACTCGTCTAGCACCTGAGAAGCCTCCTTGGAATTAGGTGGAAAAGAGTAGTAGAGTTGCGTGTCATCCGCGTAGAGATGGCACCCAACTCCAAAACTCCGGATGACCTCTCCCAGCGGTTTCATGTAGATGTTAAAAAGCATGGGCGACAAAATAGAGCCTTGCGGGACCCCACAGGTCAAAGGCCAGGGGTCAGAGCAGGCGTCTCCCAGCTTCACCATCTGAGTTCGTCCCTCCAGGAAGGACTGGAGCCACGACAAAACTGTGCCCCCAAGGCCCATCCCGGAGAGACGACCCAGAAGGATACCATGATCGATGGTATCGAAAGCCGCTGAGATGTCCAAGAGAACCAGCAGAGTCACACTCCCCCTGTCCAGCTCTCTGCGGAGGTCATCCACCAAGGCGACCAAGGCTGTCTCGGTGCCATGGCCAGGCCTGAAACCAGACTGTGCCTGATCTAGGTAGTTGGTATCGTCTAGGAAACCCTGGAGCTGAGAGGCGACCACCCTCTCCAGCACCTTACCCAAAAAGGGGAGGTTGGAGATCGGCCTGTAATTATTCAGCACCGTGGAGTCAAGGGAAGCTTTTTTGATAAGTGGGCGAACCACGGCCTGCTTCAAATTAGATGGAAAAATTCCTTGCTCCAACGATGCATTGATAATCGGTACAAACCAGTCAAGCAACCCCCCTCTGGCTGATTTAATGAGCCAAGATGGGCATGGGTCCAGAGATGAGGTGGTCGCTCTCACAGCCCCAATAATCTCCTCCACGGTTTCAGGAAGAACAAGCCTAAAAGAATCCCACAAAATTGGACAAGCAGGTGCCTCCGTCACCTCTCCTGGCACTGCGATGGAATTGGAGTCGAGCTCGAGACGTATCTGGGCGACTTTATCTGCAAAATGGTGTGCGAAATCGCGACACCGAGCTGCGGGGTCGTCAGGGACATCCTCCACCGCAGGTGGGTGGAGGAGTTCTCCCACGACCCGAAACAGCTCCGATGATCTATTTGCTGCAGATGCTATACGAGCGGTCGTGAATGACTTCCTGGCCGCCCGTATGGCCACGGAGTATGCCTTAAGAGAGGCTCTAGCCCGTGTTCGATCAGACGCATCTCGAGATTTCCTCCATTTGCGCTCTAGCCCCCTTCTCGTGTGCTTCATCACAGCCAGCTCCTCGGTGAACCAAGGAGATGGCCTGTCACGACGCAATGAGATGGGGCGTTCGGGTGCGATCATATCTAACGCCCTGGCCATCTCCCCGTTATAGAGAGTTACCAAGGCGTCGATAGAATCGCCAGGCTCCAAGGCAGGAAGAACCCTAAGATTCCTCAGGAATCCATCCGGATCCATCAGTCTCCTAGGGCGGACCATCTTAATTTGTCCTCCACCCCTGCGGAGGTTTAGGGTCGCAGTAAGTCTAAATGTGATCAGATGATGGTCAGACCATGACACTGGAAGGATGTTTTGATCTTCCACTCTGATCAATTCGTCGTCCGCCACAAAGACAAGGTCGAGAGTGTGCCCAGCTTGATGCGTGGGGCCGGATATTATCTGTGACAGTCCTATGGCCGTCATGGTGGCCATAAAGTCCTGAGCTGTGCCAGATAAGGTGGTCTCGGCATGAATGTTAAAGTCTCCCAGCACCACCAGGCGCTGGGAGACCAAGGCCGAATTAGAGACCACCTCCGCTAACTCAGACAGGGAAGCTGCTGGATCTCGGGGTGGACGATACACCAGCAGGAACCCCACACTGTCACGGCTCCCCACCCTCAAGTGGACGCACTCAAACCCAGAGGCTTGCGGGACAACGCATCTGGTCACGGCGATGGATTGCCGGAAGACCACTGCGACCCCTCCTCCCCGCCCCCCTTGTCTGGCCTGTTGATGCACTCCAAAACCTGGAGGGCACAGCTGGGAAAGGTTTACACCCCCCACCTCGTCCAACCAGGTCTCGGTAATGCATGCCAGATCCGCCCTCTCATCCAGGATCAAGTCCTGGATGGCCGCGGTCTTACCATTAACGGATCTGGCATTAATCAACAGGACCTTGAGACCAAGGGGGCTGCCAAGGAGCCTACCACTACCCACCTTTTCCAGGGTCGCAAAGACTCTGTTGCGCTTCTCCCTGGGATGTTTGTGATCCGCAAATCTCCTTCCCCACACAACTCGGATAGCACCCCCTTTCTCTGGAACCTTCCCCCCCCCCGCCCGACCAGAATCTAGTCAGCTCTCAGGGGAGGAAGTTGGGCTGGGAAATAGTCTCCCTTGGGCATTTGGTAGGGATGACTCTGATGTTGAGGTGGATAGAGAGGTATCAAGGGAGCTAAGTGGGCTGAATAAAGGGAGCGTTCTCGAGCGGAGAAGTGTGACTGGCTGAGTGGAGGCGACCGGGGCAGATGGGGTCTCAAAATTATACGAACCAGGAGGGGGGGCCGTAACTGGTGAGCTAGTTGTGGAGTTCGCCTGGGGGCCAGGTGGAGTGTGGTGGAACAAAGCCCCAGGATCAAACAAGGGGCGAATGTGAGGGTCCACAACTACCCTCCTAATAGTGATGCCCCATTTCTTTAGGCCAGGTTGTTTAGCCATTAGCTCACCAAGCCAAGTGCTGTCTTCAGGTGAAATTTGAAGACGGGTGGAGCGGTCAGAAGATTGGTAATCCCTCCACAACCACACTATGGCTTTTAGTCTTATATCCTGTGATCTTTTACCTAGGATTTGGGCCAAGGAATTACAGACTGCCCTCTTGGAGGTCCATCTGCCTCTGTTTATCATTAGATCGGCAATATCCACTGCAAAACTGTCCGTGGGGAGATGTTGATTCCGATCATAAAGTGCAGTGGGCTGATCCATGAGGCCGGATGTTGTGTTATTGGCCGTTCTCAGAGTAGCCAGCACAGTCCGCTGCCACTCCCAGATGTTTCCATTCCTATGTGTGCCCAGAGATTCTCCTTTTCCCTCAGATGTCTCATCATTAATCCCTCCCTCCCTCCCTCCTTCCACCCTATGTTCCGAATGCTCTAAAGTGCTTTCCTCCCCATTCCGGCACAAGTCCTTAGCTAAGTCTGCACAGAGAGAGTTTTCAGTCTTTGGAGGGTTAGATTGCACAGTAATTCCTGAGAAAGAGGCAAAGCCTCTAAGGAGATGGTCCATTTTCTCGTTCAAAAACCTGAGCTGAAACAACACATGGTTGAACGAGTCCTTCAGGAGGTCGTAAAAGTGCAAAATATCATTTTTCGCATAAGGGTCCGCTGTAGCCATTCCTATGTCAATAATTCACTCTCTCACCACTAGCACCAACCACTCTTATCAGTACTCACTCACCTCCAACTTACAGCACAATCAGTCAGTCCTCCAGGCATTCCACAACTCCCACACTGTTCACATCCTCCCACATTTCTCTCAGCCCACTGAAACCAAACTTATACACTCTCTCACACACAACTCAACCGCACCTTCCTATGAATTCGCTACTATCACGGACAACTCATGCGCTCTCCTGGGCTTCTTAACTCACACCATCTCAGGCAATCCTGTTCTCTCCTATCAATACTCCTGTTGCTCCTCGCACCTCCTAATATAATCAGCAATTAAAAACATATAACATATAGCTAACTATGATTATACTAATGAAATAAAAATAAAAATAAAAATAAAAATACAACTAGCCAAAGGAAAAAGTAGGAAAAGAAAATAAAAATAGTGAGAAAAAGAGTCAGATGGCGGCTGCAAATTCCTGCTGCAGGCGAAGCCTGATGAGTTCGTCGGCTCCTTCCAATGCTGGTGGCTGGATGGGGCGGCAACAGCTGGCTCCCTCTTCTTCACCCCTCCCGATGGCGTGGGGGCAGAGATGGCACAGCCTGGAGCTCAGCCGGCCCTTCCCCGGTGCGGCGAAAGGGCCGGTGGCTGGATGGGGCAGCAACAGCTGGCTCCCTCTTCTTCACCCCTCCCGATGGCGTGGGGGCAGAGATGGCACAGCCTGGAGCTCAGCCGGCCCTTCCCCGGTGCGGCGAAAGGGCCGGTGGCTGGATGGGGCAGCAACAGCTGGCTCCCTCTTCTTCACCCCTCCCGATGGCGTGGGGGCAGAGATGGCACAGCCTGGAGCTCAGCCGGCCCTTCCCCGGTGCGGCGAAAGGGCCGGTGGCTGGATGGGGCAGCAACAGCTGGCTCCCTCTTCTTCACCCCTCCCGATGGCGTGGGGGCAGAGATGGCACAGCCTGGAGCTCAGCCGGCCCTTCCCCGGTGCGGCGAAAGGGCCGGTGGCTGGATGGGGCAGCAACAGCTGGCTCCCTCTTCTTCACCCCTCCCGATGGCGTGGGGGCAGAGATGGCACAGCCTGGAGCTCAGCCGGCCCTTCCCCGGTGCGGCGAAAGGGCCGGTGGCTGGATGGGGCAGCAACAGCTGGCTCCCTCTTCTTCACCCCTCCCGATGGCGTGGGGGCAGAGATGGCACAGCCTGGAGCTCAGCCGGCCCTTCCCCGGTGCGGCGAAAGGGCCGGTGGCTGGATGGGGCAGCAACAGCTGGCTCCCTCTTCTTCACCCCTCCCGATGGCGTGGGGGCAGAGATGGCACAGCCTGGAGCTCAGCCGGCCCTTCCCCGGTGCGGCGAAAGGGCCGGTGGCTGGATGGGGCAGCAACAGCTGGCTCCCTCTTCTTCACCCCTCCCGATGGCGTGGGGGCAGAGATGGCACAGCCTGGAGCTCAGCCGGCCCTTCCCCGGTGCGGCGAAAGGGCCGGTGGCTGGATGGGGCAGCAACAGCTGGCTCCCTCTTCTTCACCCCTCCCGATGGCGTGGGGGCAGAGATGGCACAGCCTGGAGCTCAGCCGGCCCTTCCCCGGTGCGGCGAAAGGGCCGGTGGCTGGATGGGGCAGCAACAGCTGGCTCCCTCTTCTTCACCCCTCCCGATGGCGTGGGGGCAGAGATGGCACAGCCTGGAGCTCAGCCGGCCCTTCCCCGGTGCGGCGAAAGGGCCGGTGGCTGGATGGGGCAGCAACAGCTGGCTCCCTCTTCTTCACCCCTCCCAATGGCGTGGGGGCAGAGATGGCACAGCCTGGAGCTCAGCCGGCCCTTCCCCGGTGCGGCGAAAGGGCCGGTGGCTGGATGGGGCAGCAACAGCTGGCTCCCTCTTCTTCACCCCTCCCGATGGCTTGGGGGGGGGGGCTGAGCAGACGGCTGAACGGGCCTTCACTCACCTCCTCCGGAAACAGCTGGGAAGGGGAGGCCGTGAGGGGAAAAAAAAATCGGGGGCAATTGGATCTCGCCCCAGGAGCTGGCAGTGCTGTGTGTGTTCACAGCGCCATCTTGGAGAAAAAAAAATCACACGCCGGACACCTCCCAAGTGTCTAGGACTATGTGATGTATCGCCGAATAATGTGTGCAGATCCCAGTGTGGCCTTTTGCAACTGGAAGATGGTCATTTTGTCAGCGCGGATTGTGTTTAAGTGCAGGCCAAGGTCTTTAGGCACTGCACCCAGTGTGCTGATCACCACAGGGACCATATTTACTGGCTTGTGCCACAGTCTTTGCAGTTTGATCTTTAAATCCTCATATGGTGTCATCTTTTCCAGTTGTTTCTCTTCAATCCCGGGATTGCAACATCGACAATCCATACTTTGTTTTTTAACACAACCGTGAGGTCAGGAGTGTTGTGCTCCAAAACTCTGTCTGTCTGAATCCGGAAGTCCCTGAGTAGCTTGACGTGTTTGTTTATTATTATTATTATTATTATTATTATTATTATTATTATGGCACAGGCCAGTCAAGGTGGTCCCAGTGGTGATCGGCACACTGGGTGCAGTGCCTAAAGACCTTGACCTGTGCTTACACACAGTTACTATCTGCCAGCCGCAAAAGGCCACCTTACTGGGATCTGTACGCATTATTCACCAATATATCACACAGTCCTAGACACTTGGGAAGTATCTGATCTGTGATCCAATACAACAGCCAGCAGAGTGATCTTGTTTGCTATGGACCCATCTTGTTGTGTATCAAATAATAATAATAATAATAATAATAATAATAATAAACTTTATTTATATTCCGCCCTATTTCCCCAAAGGGATTCAGGGCAGATTCCAATCACAAAAAAGACAAGCATTCAATGGCTGATCATAACAACTAATATACATCATAACAAAAATTAAACTCCACAACATATAAAAACAAATTAAAGCTTAGCCAATTATAATAAAATTTAAACATCCTATTATACCAGACATAAAATAAACATAAAGCAAACATAAAACAGAAGTGTCAATTTCCCAGAGTCAACAGGGTTCCTTGGGAGCATATAAATTGATCACTGCTCAAGATTACTTTTCCTCTATGCACACAGCCCTGCCCTCCCTCCTGCTCACCTGAGACGGAGGCGTCCAAAACAAGGGTGCTTTGCTGTACACAAAGAGAGCGGCGTTGACTTCCTCCTCGGTGTCTCCCCCGTGGTCTCCGGTCCCCGTCATGCCGTGGTCCCCTGCCACCAAGAGCAGTGTGTCATTCGCCAGGTGGTCAACCAGTGACCTATCCATCAACAACACGGGACATGAGCTGCGCCCTCAGACCCAGCCGCATGTGACAACTGGAAAGAGGGTACGTGCTGACTACTGTATCCGCACTAATGCTTTATGGGGTGCCACCCTTTGAGTCCAATACTCAACCCAGGCCCTTTCTGGCTCATACTCTGAGACGTTATTCTGCATGTACCACTATGCACCCCAACCATGGAAGGATGGGTGCACATTTTAAGCCTGAGGAAACAGGAGGCAGAGCTACAACAGCCCAGATCCATACACCCTAGCTCAACCCCAGTGGACAAAGATATCTTGGTTCAGAAAAGTGCTCACCCTTTTCTATGGCGCGTGGCCCAGGTGAAGCAGGAGGAAGAGCATGGAAGAGGGGGGCTCACCTGAGCACTTCGTCCATCTGGGAGAGCTTCTTGGCCATTTCGGGGTGATCTGGCCCGTGTTTATGGCCACAGTGATCCACGCCCAGGAAGTGGGCAATCAGCAGGTCCCATTCGCCACCGTCCACTGAGGCACAAAGAAGGGAGAGAGAAAGTACTGTATATACTCAAGTATAAGCCTAGTTTTTCAGCCCCTTTTTTAGGCTGAAAAAGCTCCCCTCGGCTTATACTCGAGTCAAGGATATTTATTATTTTACTCTGTTATTAGTATTATTTTTATTTCATGTATTATTTTACTCTATTTATTATTATTACATTTACAGTATTTTACCTTATTATTACTATTACTAAAGCTGACTGGCACAACTTGGGGATCACAACCAGACACAGTGAAGACATCTGCCCTTGCGCTGTGCTACTCTGCTGCTGAGTATGCATGCCCAGTGTGGAACACATCTCACCACACTAAAACAGTGGATGTGGCTCTGAATGAGGCATGCCGCATTATCACGGGGTGTCTGCGCCCTACACCACTGGAGAAATTACACTGCTTAGCCGGTATTGCACCACCTGACATCCGCCGGGAAGTGGCAGCCAATAGTGAAAGGACCAAGGCAGAGACATCTCTAGCTCATCCCTTGTTTGGGTATCAGCCAGCATGTCAACGACTTAAATCTAGAAATAATTTTCTAAGATCTACAGAGACACTCGCTGGAACACCTCAACAAGCGAGAGTCCAAAAGTGGCAGGCTCAAACCCAGAACCTCAACCAATGGCTGATACCAAATGAGAGACTCCCCCCTGGGCACACAGAGGACTGAGCAACTTGGAAGGCGCTGAACAAACTGCGCTCTGGCACCACAAGATGCAGAGCCAACCTTCAGAAATGGGGCCACAAAGTGAAATCCTCGACGTGCGAGTGCGGAGAGGAGCAAACCACAGACCACCTGCTGCAATGCACCCTGAGCCCTGTCACATGCACCATGGAGGACCTCCTTGCGGCAACACCAGAGGCACTCCAAGTGGCCAGAGACTGGTCAAAGGACATTTAATCAACTACCAACCTCACACATTTTGTATTTTCTGTTTGTTTCCTTTGTTCTGTTAGAAATGTAATATAACTGACTGGCTGCCCTGACATGAGAAATAAATATATTATTATTATTATTATTATTATTATTATTATTATTATTATTACATGTATTATTTTACACTATTTATTATTATTATTACATTTATTATTTTACTTTATTATTATTACATTTATTATTTTACTCTATTATTACATTTATTATTCTACTCTATTGTTATAATTGCATTTCCATTATTTTACCTTATTATTATTATATTTATTATTTTACTCTCTTTATTATTGTTGGAAGGATACATAAGCACATTTACATTGAAGATATGTAATGATTTAAGCAGAGTTGGGCAGTCTTTTCTCAAATTACAGTTTTATGTAAATATTAAAAAAACATTTCACCTCCTGATGCCTCAATTAATGTAATTTTATTGGTATCTATTTTTATTTTGAAATTTATCTGTAGTGTCTGTATTTCCCACCCTCGGCTTATACTCGAGTCAATATGTTTTCCCAGTTTTTTGTGATAAAATTAGGAGCCTTGGCTTATATTCGGGTTGGCTTATACTCAAGTATAAACGGTAAGTCAAACTGCAAGAAAGTGAGGTGTCCACAGTCTGGACCTTCTACACCAGTGGTTTCAATCTGTGGGTCCCCAGATGTTTTTGGCCTACAACTCCCAGAAATCCCAGCCAGTTTACCAGCTGTTAGGATTTCTGGGAGTTGAAGGCCAAAACATCTGGGGACCCACAGGTTCTGATCTTTCTGCAGGATGACGAGGCAGCTTCCTGGATTGCAGATTCCTGTACATGCTCCCGATGGGGCCGATAGTGTGCCTTCTGAAGAAGAAACAGCAAGCTATGCCTTTCGATAGAGACAGTGAAATCCCACAAGTGCAGGTGGAGACTCCTTTTAGTTCTCAGAGTGATCCGGCCCAGCTGGGCAGAGATAAGGAGTTGTATAGCCTTGAAGATAATGGTGAATTAATGAGCAGACAGGACCGGTTGTAATTAAGGGTTCGCAGAAGCACACGCCTTGCCAGCAAGCGGGAAGCCAAAGGTCAACGCAATGCTTTCATGTCAGGGAAGCTTATTTAATGATGTGGTTGACAGGCATTTCTTGTCAGTCCAATGTTGCTTCTTACCCGTTAACTTCTGTGGAATTGCCTTGGCTTTTGCAGCACGCTCCTGGCTTCTTGAAGACTGGGATTCTGATCCTGATTTTACCTGTTTGTCATGGACTCTTGTTTGACCATTGCTAAGGGATTATGCTTCATGTTATTTGCCTGTGGATCTTGGGAACCTTGCCTTTGCATTTAAGACTCTGTTTTCTCTATTGAACTTTTGCATCTTTATTTCTCTGTTTTGCTTTTGCTTTTTCTCAATAAACTACAAAACTACATACTTGGTGTGTGGTGGTGTCGAGCAAGGTAAAAATTACCCTGAGTTGCAACAGTAAGGTGGTCTTTTGCAGCTGGCAGATGGTAATTTTGTCAGTGCCGATTGTGTTTAAGTGCAGGTCAAGGTCTATTATTATTATTATTATTATTATTATTATTATTATTAGGATACCTGGTACCTTAACTTGAACTAATAGAGTCACTTCTGCAAGAACAGGAGTTTTATGACTGCATAGAACCATTGACATAACTGTCAGGAAGTTCTTTGTAATGTTCAGGTGGAATTTCTTTTCCTGCGATTTGAATCCTTTGCTCTATTGCAGTGTTTCTCAACCTGGGGGTCTCAACCTGTGGGGGTCATGAGGGGGCGTCAGGGGGGTCACCAAAGACCATCAGAAAACACAGTATTTTTTGTTGGTCATGGGGTTTCTGTGTGGGTAGTCCAGCCCTATTCTATCGTTGATATGGTTCAGAATGCTCTTTGATTGTAGGTGAACTATAAATCCCAGCAACTACAACTTCCAAATGTCAAGTCTATTTCCCCCAAACTCCACCACTGTTCACATTTGGGCTTATTGAGTATTTGTGCTAAGTTTGGTCCAGATCCATCGTTGTTTGAGTCCACAGTGCTGCCTGGATGTAGGTGAACTACAACTCCAAAACCCAAGGTCAATGCCCACCAAACCTTTCCAGTATTTTCTCTTGGTCATGGGAGTTCTGGTTCAATTCCATTGTTGGTGGAGTTCAGCATGCTCTCCGATTGTAGGTGAACTATACATCTCAGCAACTACAACTCCCAAATGACAAAATCAATCCACCCCAACCCCACCAAGTATTCAAATTTGGGCATATTGGGTATTTGTTTTGCTTGATGTTTTTATTTGCTTATGAGTTTATTGTGTATTGTAAGTTGTTGTTTATTGGTTGCTTTGGCCTTTGTAAGTCGCATCGGGTCCTGCGGGAGATTTTGCGGGGTATAAATAAAGTTAATAACAATAATAGTAATAATAATTTGTGCCAAATTTGGTCCAGCGAATGAAAATACATCCTGCATATCAGATATTTACATGACGATTTATAATGGTAGCAAATATAGAGTTATGAAGTAGCAATGAAAATAATTTTATGGTTGGGGGTCACCACAACAGGAGGAACTGTATTAGGAAGGTTGAGAAACACTGCTCTATTGTGTCCCAGTGTTTGCAGGAGAAAATAAGTTTGCCCTTTTCCTCCTCAATGTGGCCTCCTTTCAAATATTTCAAACACTGCAGAGCTGCAGCCTTCGGGGCAAGGCTCTCCTTCAAGGTCATTTGCAGGGAAGTGATTGACCTTGTCTCAAAGAGGCTCCCAGCATGCCTCTCTCCGCCCCGCCCCTCCAAGTCCCTCCAACACAGTTCTACCTGGAAGGCAGTGGATTTTTTTCCAGCAGCCTTGCACAGAGGAAGACCAGCCAAATCCAAACCCAAGCCCTGCCCAGCCCTGCAGGAAGGACGACAACTCACCTGTCTGATACAAATGCTGCAAAATCCCGTCGTCGACAGTGTGAAGATCCTTCACGTTGAACGATGGGAAAAAGTAAGAGCGAAAGAAGGCTCCGGGGAAGAGGCCGTCCCACGTGTCGTCCCCCATGAAGACCACCCTTTTCCCTGCAAGAAATGCAGGAGGCACATTCAAGGAAGGGTCACCACATTAGTCACTCCCAGGCTTCAGGAACCCTTGCTTTGATCTTCCCATCCCTATTGTTTCCTCCAGGTTCACTCACAAAGTGTCGCTCTTACAGTAAGTGTAGAGGTTTTTGATGCCTCCTTCGCTGAGATGAAAGCCACAACATTAGACAACCAAACTGCTTCACCTCTAAGTCTTTCAATAGATAGCACAGGCATAGGCAAACTTGGGTCCTCCAGGTGTTTTGGACGTCAACTCCCACCATTCCTAATAGCCTCAGGCCCCTTCCTTTTCCCCCTCAGCCATACTAAAGGTTCCCAACCTTTGGTCCTCCAGGTGCTCCCAGAAATCCCAAACATCTTACCAGCTGTTAGGAATTGTGGGAATTGAAGTCCAAGACAGCTGGAGGACCAAAGGTTGGCAACCACTGTTCTATACCATAATATGGTAATAATTCAAAACAAAAATATCCAGGGTGAGATGGAGCCTTAAAAATATTTTGAGCTTTCTTAAGACAGCGGGAATTATACAGTTCTTCCAAAGAGCGGAGAAAGTGAGCAACCAACAATTCTCTGGGCAGGAGAGACAAGTCTCCCTCTGGCAAAAATATGATAGCTGGGACCCTACGCTGGCTGTGCAAGATGGGTTTGAATTAATGAGGGGAACACGTGTGTAAGACAGCGCAGCGAGTGAGAGACACAGCTGCGTCAGAGTTGTGGGAACATTGTTCACCAGAAAGGGGGAAAGAAAACATTTCTATCCTGTTTACTGTCTTCAAAAGCAGTTGTTTATTATTTAACAGTAAATCACTCTAACATTATTTCACTCGCCTTAAGCAATACGTTTGGCTGTTTGTTGTCCCCCGCTCCCTTTCTGTCCCCCTGTCCTGTCCCCCCCTTGCTATTCCCCCTTCCCTTCATTAATTCTGACCTGTGTCGCACAAGTAGCGTAGCGTAGGGTCCCAGCTATCATACTTTCGCCCAAATTCCTATCTGCCACTGTGCAATTAGTAAACCATATGCAGATAAAACAGGTTAGTAAAGGAAAGGATAAGCAAAGGAAAAGTGAGGTGAGGTGAGGTGGGGTAGGGGGGAGGGCAGCATCTGAATAAGAAGCACGCAATGCTGAGAAAAGGGGAGATGCAACAAGTCTCCTTCACGAGCCACCCACCGTTCTGTGCCATCTGCCAGATGAGGTTGTCCTCCTGGATGGCATACGAGGCAAAGTTGCTCCCAGCGTCGATGAAGGTGGGTAAGGAGCCAGTGGTGAAGCCCTTGATGCGCTGCATGGTCGTGGTGGGGGGATCAGCCCTGAAGCGGAAGAGGCGGCCATGGTGGGGCTGCCCAATGGTCAGCTGGTGCAGGAACCCAAGTTTGTTCTCGTAGGGACGGGGCTCCTGCAGGGAAGGGTCAAACTGGGCAAACTCGAACTTCAGGGCATCGATGACAAGCAGGATGGCTCTGGAGAAGCGCTGTGGAAGCCAGCAGGAGCCAAAATCCACCCGAAAGGGAGACGCCAACGCGTCGGAGCAGGAGCTGTGGTTGGCCAGCTCCACTCGCATGAGGAGGAAGCCACTGGTGAAGAGGCCAATGGCGGAGAAGAAGAGGAAGCAGATCCAGGCCAGGAAGAGCAGCACTGGGACTCTCTGCATCCTGTGGGGGGAAAGAGACATAGAGAGGCTGAGGGCATGGGCAGACCTTGCATTTCAGAATCTATCCCAGGAATTGACCAACGTGGACCCTCCAAGTGTTTTGGACTTCAATTCCCACAATTCCTAACAGCCAGTAGGTTGTTAGGAATTGTAGGAATTGAAGTCCAAAACAGCTGGAGGGCCCATGTTGGCCAATGTCTGGCCAAGGCCCAGAAACACCAAAATTTCTGGAAGAAAGAGGAGTTTCCCTCCTGATAAAACCCAGTGTTCAGGAGCTAAAACATAGGACAAGTGTGTTGTAAACATTTCCTCCCACAAAATATCTTTTTTTGGTTTTCTTAAGCAAAGCAGGCTTATCGAGTTATAATAATAATATTAATAAATAATAATAAAACTTTATTTATACCCCGCTACCATCACCCCAAGGGACTTTCATGAGGCCGAGCCCACAATACAAACAATACAAGCAATACAAGCAATAACAGGTAAAAATGCAAAGCAATTAATAATAAAACACATACACAAATAGTATAACATTAAACAAATACAGTGCACATTTAAAACTATGGCTGGGCCAAATGTAATAAAAGTTTGAAAAATAATGCTAGGCATGGACAAGATGCAGGAGATGGGGCGTTGATGGAGATATACAAGCAGTCCTAAATCAATATAAAGTGCTTTGTGGGACATAGTGCTAAGGGTTCATTATTCTGGGAAGGCACACTGGAACAACCACGTTTTCAAGCTCCTCCTAAAAACTGCCAAAGAGAGGGCCTGCCTGATCTTAGGGAGTGAGTTCCAGAGTCGAGGGGCCACCACCGAGAAGGCCCTCTCTCTCATCCCACTAATCGTGTTTGCGATGCAGGTGGCAGCGCGAGTAGGGGCTCTCCAGATGATCGAAGAGATCATGTGGGTTTGTACACAGAGATGCGGTCACGCAGGTAGGCAGGTCCCAAACAGTTCAGGGCTTTGTAGGTAAGAACTTGCACCTGGAATTGGGTCTGGAAAAGGAATGGCAGCCAGTGGAGCACCTTAAACAGGAGGGTTGACCGCTCCCTGTAAGGAGCACCAGTTGACAACCTGGCCGCCACCCATTGGACCAGCTGAAATTTCCGAGCCGTTTTCAAGGGCAGCCCCACGTAGAGCGCATTACAGTAATCCAATCTGGAGGTGACTAAGACATAGACCACCCTGGCCAGATCCACCTTCACGAGGTATGGTCATTGTTGGCGCACAAGTCTTAATTGTGCAAAGGCCCTCCCGGCCACCGCCGACGCTTGAGCCTCAAGCGTAAGTGATGAGTCCATGAGGACACCCAGACTGCGGACCTGTGACTTCAGGGAGAGTGCAACCCCGTCCAGCACAGGTTGCCACCCTATACTCCGATCCGGTTTACGATCGAACAGGAGGACCTCTGTCTTGTCGGGATTAATCTTCAGTTTGTTCCTCCTCATCCAGACAGCCACAGCGGCCAGGCACTCGTCCTGTTCTATTAGTAACCCAACTCCTTTAGAAAAGAGATCCATACCAGCTGTGACTCTCTTTACACACAATTCTTGGTACATAGTGTTCTTCTAGATTCATTTTTGGGCAATGCTGCGTTTGGGCGCTGCGTATACCATGGAGCTGTGGACAAGTCTACAGAGGGACCACCAAACGCACAAATGGAAGGCACTGCAGACTCCTTCAACCAGAGAAGTCAGCCATAGCAGAGCACCTGATGAACCAACCTGGACACAGCATATTATTTGAGAACACAGAAGTGCTGGACCACTCTCACAACCACAATGTCAGACTACACAGAGAAGCCACTGAAATCCACAAACATGTGGACAATCTCAACAGAAAGGAGGAAACCATGAAAATGAACAAAATCTGGCTACCAGTATTAAAAAACTCTAAAATTAGAACAGCAAAACAACAGAGAGGAAACAAACAAGGACACCTAATCACTTCTCAACAAAAGATTGCTCCAGGCACTGCCATGCCATCAAATACTAATCAAGGGGGTCAGTATAGAATCATAGAATCAAAGAGTTGGAAGAGACCTCATGGGCCATCCATTCCAACTCCATTCTGCCAAGAAGCAGGAATACTGCATTCAAATCACCCCTGACAGATGGCCATCCAGCCTCTGTTTAAAAGCTTCCAAAGAAGGAGCCTCCTGAGGCTTTGTGTTTTCCCAGTGGGGAATTTGTTATCTCACATTTCAGACACATTGCTGTGGACAAACAAGGGGCCTCCACCACACTCTGGGGCAGAGAGTTCCACTGCTGAACGGCTCTCAGAGTCAGGAAGTTCTTCCTCATGTTCAGATAGAATCTCCTCTCTTGTAGTTTGAAGCCATGGCTCCATTGCGTCCTAGTCTCCAGGGAAGCAGAAAACAAGCTTGCTCCCTCCTCCTCCCTGTGGCTTCCTCTCACATATTTATACATGGCTATCATATCCCCTCTCAGCCTTCTCTTCTTCAGGCTAAACATGCCCAGCTCCTTAAGCCGCTCCTCATAGGACTTGTTCTCCAGACCCTTGATCATTTTAGTCGCCCTCCTCTGGACACATTCCAGTAGAAACATTCACACCTAGCTCCAGCAGACAAGAGTCCTTTGTCCCACCCTGGTCATTCCACAGATATATAAACTTTTTTTCCTAGTTCCGACAGACCTCACTACCTCTGAGGATGCTTGCCATAGATGCAGGCGAAACGTCAGGAGAGAATGCCTCTAGACCATGGCCACATAGCCCGAAAAAACCTACAACCCAATGCATAATATTATAATATCTAATATAATATTATATATAATAAAATACTGTAAAAATAATAATATATACTGTAATAATACTACTACAAGGGGCACTGTTGTGATATCATGCAGGAATGACACAACCCGATCCTTCCCAACAGATGGCCATGCTGCCTCTGCTGGAAAACCTCCCTTTCCCCATTGTGCCCAAGTCCTGCTTCCTCTCCACAGTGGGGCGCCTCTGAGGCGTGGGGACTTCCCTCCGTGGAAGCACCTGGGAGCGGATGGAGCAGGTGCAGAAGCTCCTTTACCTGCCCTCTTGCTTCTGAGGAAGGGGACCGGAAGCGGAAGGGCAGGAAGAGAGCTGCCAGGGCACGCATGCGTGGTCCGTCCTCACCCGGCGCTCCCCCTAGCGGCAGGCGAGGGTCTCCTTCTCCCTCCCAGGGAGCACTGCCGGATACCGCCGCTAGGGGGAGCGTACTGCGCATGCGTACCGTGGCAGCTCAAGTTTAGACTGCCCTTAGCTGAACTTACTGATGATGATCGTGCCATCACCGCTCAAGCAGGGAGCTTTGAGATGGTTGAACAGAAGCTCTCCGAAGCTCTAGGTGCTCTTACTGCCTACTACAGGGAAAGCCAGCTGATCCCTAATCCATCTAAAACACAGACATGTGCTTTTCACCTTAAGAACAGACAAGCATCCCAACCTCTGAGGATTATTACCTGGGAAGGATCCCACTGGAGCATTGCAGCGCACCCAAATACCTGGGAGTCACTCTGGACTGTGCTCTGACCTACAAGAAGCACTGCCTGAACATCAAGCAAAAAGTGGGCACTAGAAACAATATCATACGAAAGCTGACTGGCACAACCTGGGGATTACAACCAGACACAGTGAAGACATCCACCATTGCGCTTTGCTACTCTGCTGCAGAGTATGCATGCCCAGTGTGGAACACATCTCAACACACTAAAGCAGTGGATGTGGCTCTTAATGAGACATGCCGCATTATCCCAGGGTGTCTGCACCCTACACCACTGGATAAATTACACTGCTTAGCCGGTATTGCACCACCTGACATCCGCCGGGATGCAGCCAATAGTGAAAGGACCAAGGCAGAGACATCTCCAGCTCATCCCCTGTTTGGGTATCAGCCAGCACGTCAACGACTTAAATAAAAAAATAGTTTTCTAAGATCTACAGAGACACTCGCTGAAACACCTCAGCAAGCGAGAGTCCAAAAGTGGCAGGCTCAAACCCAGCACCTCAATCCATGGGTGATACCAGATGAGAGACTCCCTCCTGGGCACACAGAAGACTGGGCGACTTGGAAGGCGCTGAACAGACTGCGCTCTGGCACCACGAGATGCAGAGCCAATCTTAAGAAATGGGGCTACAAAGTGGTATCCACGACATGCGAGTGTGGAGAAGAGCAAACCACTGACCACCTACTGCAATGCACCCTGAGCCCTGCTACATGCACAATGGAGAACCTTCTTGCAGCAACACCAGAAGCACTCCAAGTGGCCAAAAACTGGTCAAAGGACATTTAATCAACTACCAAACTCACAAGTTTTGTATTTTGTCTGTTTGTTTGCTTTGTTTTGTTAGAAATGTAATATAATGGACTGGTTGCTCTGACATGACAAATAAATAAACAAATAAATCCTTTCTTTCTCTCCTTCCTTCCCTCTTTTTCTTTCCCTTCTTCTTTCTTCCTTCTCTACCTGTTTCTTTCCTCCCTCCCTTTGCTCTTTGGTTCCATCCTTCCTTGTCTCTTTCCTTCCTTCCTTCCTTCCTTCCTTCCTTTCTTCCTTCCTTCCTTCCTTCTCTCCCTCCCTCTTTCTTTCATTCCTTCTCTCCTTCCTTCCTTCCCCCTTTCCTTCCTTCTTTCACTTTATTTCCTTCTCTCCTTCCTTCCTTTTCTACCTTTCTTTCTTTCCTTCCTTCCCTCCTTCTTTCCCTTTCATTTCTTCCTTCTCTCCTTCCTGTGTATGTGTTTTGTGTGTATATATATGCATATAAGTGTGTATATATTTCTGTATATGTGTATATACGTGTATTTGCATGTATATATGTAGTTTTGTGATGTTTTGTAATGTATTTTTGGGGGGGGTTTGGCTTTTTACGTCCCTTCTGCTATGTTTTTCAGTGTTTTTATGAGTGATAGTCACTTGTTGTCCTGTTAGGTGTATTGTGTCCAAATTTGGTGTCAATACATGCAGTTGTTTTTGAGTTATGTTAATCCCACAAACAAACATGACATTTTTATTTATATAGACTAGCTGTCCCCTGCCACGCATTGCTGTGGCCTAGTCGGTGTGTATATGTTTTGTGTGTGTATATATGTGCATATGTGTATATATGTGTTTTTGTATATATGTGGTTTTGTGCATGTGCTGTAATGTATTTTTGAGTGGTTTTTTTTTTTTTTTTTGCTTTTTAAGTCCCTTCTGCTGTGTTTTTCAGTGTATTTATGAGTGATGGTCACCCGTTGGCCTGATAGGTGTCTTGTGTCCAAATTTCATGTCAATTCGTCCAGTGGTTTTTGAGTTATGCTAATCCCACAAACGAACATTACATTTTTATTTATATAGATTACCAGCCATACCCTGCCACGCGTTGCTGTGGCCCACATGGGGGTTCTGTGTGGGAGGTTTGGCCCAATTCTATCGTTGGTGTGGTTCAGAATGCTCTGTGATTATAGGTGAACTACAAATCCCAGCAACTACAACTCCCAAATGTCAAGATTCTATTTTCCCCAAACTCCACCAGTGTTGACATTTGGGCATATTGAGTATTTTGTGTAGTTTGGTCCAGATCCATCATTGTTTGAGTCTACAGTCATCTCTGGATGTAGGTGAACTACAACTCCAAAACCAAAGGACACTGCCCACCAAGCCCTTCCTGTATTTTCTGTTGATCATGGGAGAACTGTGTGCCAAGTTTGGTTCAATTCCATCGTTGGTGGGGCTCAGAATGCTCTTTGATTGTAGGTGAACTATGAATCCCAGCAACTACAATTCCCAAGTGACAAAATTAATTTTTTGAGTGAAGGACATACATTAGGTTGTTAGGTGTCTTGTGTCCAAATTTGGTGTCAATTCCCCCAGTGGGTTTTGAGTTATGTTAATCCCACAAACGAACATTACATGTTTATCTATATAGACTAGCTGTACCCACCATGCGTTGCTGTGGCCCAACGTTCCCTCTTTCTCTCCTTCTTTTCCTCCTTCCTTCACTCCCTCTTTCCTTCCTTCCCGTCTTTCCTTCTCTTCTTCCTTCCTTCTCTATCTCTTTCCTTCCTTCCCCCTTTTTCTTTCTCTTCCACTGTCTTTTTCTTCCTTCTCTCTTTCTCTACACCTTCCCACCTTCCTTCCTTCTTTCCCTTTTTTCTTTCCTTCCCTCCTTCCTTCTCTAACTTTCCTTCCTTCCCACTTTTTTCTCTTCTTCTGTCTCTTTTCTTCCTCTTTCCTTCCCTCCTTCTCTGCATCTTCTCCTTCTCCATTTCCTCTTTCCCTTTTTTCTTTCCTTCTCTCCTTCCTTCCTTCCCCTTCCTTCCTTCCCACTTTTCTCTCTCTTCTTCTGTCTCTTTCCTTCCTCTTTCCTTCCCTCTTTCTCTACATCTTCCCCCTTCCCCCATTTTCTCTTTCCCTTTTTTCTTTTCTTCTCTCCTTCCTTCCTTCTCTAACTTTCCTTCCTTCTCCCTTTTTCTTTCCCTCCCTCTTTCTCTCCTTTCTTCCTTCTCTACCTCTTTCCTTCCTTCCTTCTCTCTTTGCTTCCATGCTTCCTTCTCCCTTTCCTGCTTTCCTTCCCTCCCTCTTTTTTTCTTTCTTTCTTTTCTCCCCTTCCCTCCCTCCTTCTTCCCTTTTTTCTGTATTGTCATTTAGCTTTTTGGGGCTTTTTAAGTCCCTTCTGCTGTGTTTTTCAGTGTTTTTTGAGTGAAGGACATACATTGGGTTGTGAGGTGTCTTGTGTCCAAATTTGGTGTCAATTCGTCCAGTGGTTTTTGAGTTCTGTGAATACCACAAACGAACATTACATTTTTATTTATATAGATTATTATTGCTGGCAAATCTGTGTATATAAGGCATCATCTGGTTTCTTTTCAGCTCTCCCCCCCCCCCCCCAAACCCCAAGAATGATACGTCCTCTTGCTCCACACAAGAAGGCAGACAAGGCCCAGCTCACGTCTCTTTATTACATGATTAAATCCAAATTAGAAAACAAACCAAAGTGTGTGTCTCTGTGTGTGGAGGGAGTGAGGGATACAAGAGTCCATGGAGAGCCAATCAGCCTATGGCAGGCAGGCAGGCAAGAGGGACTCAACGGAGTGGCCCCATCATGCCCGCTGGCCTCTCCGTTAGCTGCCAGCCGGCTGGTCCGTCTCGGAGGGTTCAGTGCTGAAGGGCTGCTGCTTGACCTGGAGGGAAGGGGCACTGGTGGCTTCTGGGGCCTTTGGCGGTGGGGCTTTGCTCAGGGATTTGTAGATGCCCATGGCCTTTGGAAAGGAGGAGAAAGAGAAGGCAAGGTTAGCGAAGTGGCCCATGGACACGCTCACACAGCCAGGCTGTGGCCTTAGAGTAGGCATGGGCCAGATTAACCCCCCTCCCCATGGGCTGTTAGGAATTGTGGGAGTCAAAGTCCAAAACACCTGGCTCATGCCTGATTTACAAGGCAGTGAGCAGGCCCTCTTTGTGGCTCTTTCTTTATTTACATCACTTATATCCCGCCCATATCAGCCTGCAGGCGACTCAGGGCAGTCTACATATCGGCACAATTTGATGCCATCAATACAATACAACAGCAAAAACAATTAAGTGCATTTAGACAAAAGAGACAGTGCAATAACAATTTAAAAAGAGCTATATCCTCTCATTCCAATCCTCATCCGTTTCACCGTCTTGGCCATTCCTGGGTCATTCTCCATCTCAAGCTTGACTATTTATTCCGGGGTTCCGAAGGCTTGCTCGAAGAGCCAGGTTTTTACTCTCTTCTGAAAAGTCAGGAAGGAGGGGGCTGATCTAATATCCCTAGGCAAGGAGTTCCACAGCCGAGGGGCCACCACAGAGAAGGCCCTGTCCATCGTCCCCGCCAAGCGTGCTTGCGAAGCAGACGGGATCGAGAGCAGGGCCTCCTCAGATGATCCTAACTTCCTGGAGGGTTCGTAGGAAGAGATGCGTTCAGATAGATAGGCTGGGCCGGAACCGTTTAGGACTTTATAGGCTAAAGCCAGCACTTTGAATTGAGCCCGGTAGCAAACTGGCAGCCAGTGGAGCTGATGCAGCAGAGGAGTTGTGTACTCCCTGAGCGCCGCTCCTGTTAGCAACCTGGCTGCCGCACGCTGGACCATTTGAAGCTTCTGGGCCGTCTTCAAAGGCAACCCCACATAGACCGCGTTGCAGTAATCTATGCGGGATGTAACCAGAGCGTGGACTGCCGTGGCCAAGTCAGACTTCCCAAGGTACGGGCGCAGCTGGCGCACAAGTTTTAGTTGTGCAAATGCTCCTCTGGTCACCGCCGAAAACTGGGGTTCCAGGCTCAGCGATGGATCCAGGATCACACTCAAGCTGCGAACCTGCGTCTTCAGGGGGAGTGTAACCCCTTTCCTTCCTCTATTTCCCTCATGTGCCTTCTTTTTCACAGAGAAGAATTGCTTTCCCTCTTTCTCCCCTTTTTGGAAGAACTTTATAAGCCCCGCAACCTTAGGAAAGCTCAGAGCATTCTTAAGGATCCATCTCACTCAGCATATTCTTCCCTTTTTGAATTGTTACCCTCTGGCAGAAGATACAGGGTGACAAAGGCATGGACAAACAGACTGAAAGGTGGCTTTTATCCTAGAGCTATGGCTATGTCGAACTCCATGGCTTCACATTCGTGTGGCATTGGTCAGAGTGTGGAGGGATGGGCGTGCTGTCTTGTGGTGTATGCTGGAGAAAGTGTTTAATTTCATTGTGCGATAATAAAGTTATTCACTCATTCATTCATTCAACATATTGACAAGCTGGAATGTGTCCAGAGGAGGGTGACTAAAATGATCAAGGGTCTGGAGAACAAGCCCTATGAGGAGCGGCTTAAGGAGCTGGACATGGTTAGCCTGAAGAAGAGAAGGATGAGAGGAGATATGATAGCCATGTATAAATATGTGAGAGGAAGCCACAGGGAGGAGGGAGCAAGCTTGTTTACTGTTTCCCTGGAGACTAGGATGCGAAACAATGGCTTCAAACTACAAGAAAGGAGAGTCCATCTGAACATGAGGAAGAACTTTCTGACTATGAGAGCCGTTCAGCAGTGGAACTCTCTGCCCCGGAGTGTGGTGGAGGCTCCTTCTTTGGAAGCTTTTAAGCAGAGGCTGGATGGCCATCTGTCAGGGATGATTTGAATGTAATATTCCTGCTTCTAGGCAGAATGGGGTTGGACTGGATGGCCCATGAGGTCTCTTCCAACTCTTTGATTCTATGATTCTATGAACAGGTTCCATGGCCATTGTTGTCCTGCCCTCTCATGCATCTCACTGACCTGGGCCACCATGCTGCTGACGTCTCCGGTGCTGGAGGGCAGAAGGACGGTGTTGGACTCTTTCGCCAGCTTAGAGAAGGCACTCACGTACTGCTCGGCCACAGAGAGAGATGCTGCTGAGTTGCCGTTCTGCGGGTGAGAGGAAACGACAGGCAGGCAATCAGACAAGGAAAACAAGGAAGGAGAAAGAACAGACCAGGGACAGGGGCTCTGACACCAAACCCAATAAGGAGCTCCCTTGCAAAGACATCCCCAGAGCAAACTAGGGATGCAGCCTTCTCGGTCCATAAAGCAACGTTTTGAACGACAAAGTCTTCTTGGGAGAGGCATGCTTAGGGCATCTCAAGTTAGGAGGATTTTTTATCATGATTGGTGACACAGTGAAGACATCTGCCCTTGCGCTATGCTACTCTGCTGCTGAGTACGCATGCCCAGTGTGGAACACATCACCATGCTAGAACAGTGGATGTGGCTCTTAATGAGACATGCTGCATTATCACGGGGTGTCTGCACCCTACACCACTGGAGAAATTACACTGTTTAGCCGGTATTGCACTACCTGACATCCGCCGGGAAGTAGCAGCCAATAGTGAAAGGACCAAGGCAGTGACATCTCCAGCTCATCCCCTGTTTGGGTATCAGCCAGCACGCCAATGACTTAAATCAAGAAATAGTTTTCTAAGATCTACAGAGACACTCGCTGGAACACCTCAGCAAGCGAGACTCCAAAAGTGGCAGGCTCAAACCCAGAACCTCAACTCATGGCTGATACCAAAGGAGAGACTCCCCCCTGGGCATGCAGAAAACTGGGCGACTTAGAAGGCACTGAACAGACTGCACTCTGGCACCACGAGATGCAGAGCCAACCTTAGGAAATGGGGCCACAAAGTGGAATCCTTGACATGCGAGTGCGGAGAAGAGCAAACCACTGACCACCTGCTGCAATGCAACCTGAGCCACATGCACAATGGAGGACCTTCTTGCAGTAACACCAGAGGCACTCCAAGTGGCCAGATACTGGTCAAAGGACATTTAATTAGCTACCAAGCTTGCAAACGTTGTGTTTTGTTTTGTTTTTTAAAAAATGCAATGCAATTGTTCGGTCTGCTCCTGACACAATAAATAAATAAATCATGATGGGTAAAGCAGGCTGTCCATCTATCCCAGTGGTTCTCAATCTGTGGATCCGCAGATGTTTTGGCCTTCAACTCCCATTTCTGGGAGTTGTAGGCCAAGACACCTGGGGACCCACAGGTTAAGAACCACTGATCTATCACATGAGGAGAGCCCAAGAAGGAGGAAAAGAATGCTGGCCACTACTGTAGAGGAAGTGAGGGTTGACCACGCTGGCTCCCAGAACTCTTCCTTTCAAGGGAAACATCTCTCGAGGGCAGAATGACCCAAAAAAGGAGACAAATCTGGGGTCTGAAGGAACACAGGCTGAAGACCCACAAACGCCAGAAGCAAGAAACAACCCCCCCCCATCTCAGAAATCGAGAGGGGGGGAAAAATACTTGAAACTTTAGGGCAGCATTTCTCAACCTGGGGGTTGGGACTCCTAAGGGGGTCCTGAAGGGGTGTCAAAGGGGTCACCAAAGACCATCAGAAAACATAGTATTTTCTGTTGGTCATTGGGATTCTGTGTGGGAGGTTTGACCCAATTATATAATTGGTGGGGTTCAGAATGCTCTTTGATTGTAGGTAAACTATAAATCCCAAGAACTACAACTCCCAAATGTCAAGGTCTATTTTCCCCAGACTCCACCAGTGTTCACATTTGGACATATTGAGTATTCGTGCCAAGTTTGGTCCAGATCCATCATTGTATGAATCCACAGCACTCCTCTGGATATAGGTGAACTATAACTCCCAAAGGTCAACGCCCACCAAACCCTTCCAGTGTTTTCTGTTGGTCATGGGAGTTCAGTGCGCCAAGTTTGGTTTAAATCAATCGCTGCTCTTTGATTATAAGTGAACTATAAATCCCAGCAACTACAACTCCCAAATTATAAAATCAATCCTCTCCCCAACCCCTCTAGCATTCACATTTGGGTATATTGGGTATTTGTGCTCTATTTAGTCCAGTGAATGAAAATCCAGCCTGCATATCAGATATTTACATTACGACTTATAGCAGGTATCAAGTAGCAACAAAAACAATATTATGGTTGGGGGTCAGCACAACATATGGAACTGCATTAAGGGGTCACGGCATTAGCAAGGTTGGGAACCACTGCTTTAGGGTGCTTGCTTGTTTGCTTGCCCTCTCTCTTTCTCTCCTGAGTCTGGGGGAGAGGCCCATATGGTTCCCAGAAACAGCATTCTCCCCATATTTCCCCCTTACCTGCTGCGTCAGAGCAGCTGCCAGGAGCCGAATCGCTTCCGCTTTGGCCTTTGCCTTCGCTAGAATAGCACTAGCCTCACCTGGAAAGGAAGCAAGATAGATAGATAGATAGATAGATAGATAGATAGATAGAGATATAGATAAAAACCTGGTAGAAAAAACCCCAACTATAATATAAAACTATAAATTAAACCATATTAAATATTAAACCATATTATTATAAAGCAATATAATCACAAATCCAGAAGACAAAGCCCGAGGCCTTTCCAAAAGTCAATTGCACATAATCCTATATGCTTTTTGCATTGCTTACTGCCCAAAGGTTTGATCCCTCATCCATGTCTTTACTTTCTTTCTGAAGGCCAAAAGGAAGGGTGCTGATCTAGTTTCAGTAGGGAGGGAATTCCACACGCGGAAAGGATCAAGGCAGTGACATCTCCGGCCCATCCCCTGTTTGGATATCAACCAGCATGCCAATGCCTTAAATCAAGAAATAGCTTCTTAAGATCTACAGAGATACTTGCAGGAGCACCTCAGCAGGTTGTCCCCTGACATTAAGTCCAGTCATGTCTGACTCTGGGGTGTGGTGCTCATCTCCATTTCTAAGCCATTTCCAAGGCAGAGACATCTCCAGCTCATCCCCTGTTTGGGTATCAGCCAGCACGTCAACGACTTAAATCAAGACATAGTTTTCTTAGATCTACAGAGACACTTGCTGGAACACCTCAGCAAGCGAGAGTCCAAAAGTGGCAGGCTAAAAGTCCAGAACTTCAATCAATGGCTGATACCAAATGAGAGACTCCCCACTGGGCACACAGATGACTGGGCGACTTGGAAGGCACTGAACAGACTGCGCTCTGGCACCACGAGATGCCGAGCAAACCTTAAGAAATGGGGCTACAAATTGGAATCCACGACATGCGAGTGTGGAGAAGAGCAAACCACAGACTACCTACTGCAATGCAACCTGAGACCTGCCACATACACAATGGACAGCGACACCAGAGGCACTCCAAGTGACCAGATACAGGTCAAAGGACATTTGATAGAATGCCAAGTTTGCAAACTTTGTGTTCTTTAAATACATTGGTTCACTCCTGATACGATAAATAAATACATTATTATTATTATTATTATTATTATTTTACTGACATAAAAGACAATATGTCACAGCAAATGAGATCTATATGCTGGGTTTTGTATCACAAAATCACAAGTCGGACACTTATTATTATTATTATTATTATTATTGTATTGTCGAAGGCTTTCATGGCCGGAATCACTGGGTTGTTGTAGGTTTTTTTGGGCTATATGGCCATGGTCTAGAGGCATTCTCTCCTGACGTTTCGCCTGCATCTATGGCAAGCATCCTCAGAGGTAGTGAGGTCTGTTGGAAGCAGGAAAATGGGTTTGTATATCTGTGGAATGACCAGGGTGGGACAAAGGACTCTTGTCTGCTGGAGCTAGGTGGGAATGTTTCAACTGACCACCTTGATTAGCATTTGATGGCTTGGCGGTGCCTGGGGCAATCTTTTGTTGAGAGGTGATTAGATGTCCCTGATTGTTTCCCCTCTGTTGTTTTGCTGTTGTAGTTTTTGGGTTTTTTAATACCGGTAGCCAGATTTTGTTCGTCTTCATGGTTTCCTCCTTTCTGTTGAAATTGTCCACATGCTTCTTGTGGATTTCAATGGCTTCTCTGTGTAGTCTGAAATGGTGGTTGTAAGAGTGGTATAGCATTTCTCTGTTCTCCAATACTATGCTGTGTCCAGGTTGGTTCCTCAGGTGCTCTGCTATGGCTGACTTCTCCGGTTGAAGTAGTCTGCAGTGCCTTCCATGTTCCTTGACTCATGTCTGGGCAATGCTGCTGCATTTGGTGGTCCCTCTGTAGACTTGTCCACAGCTGCATGGTACATGGTAGTCTCCTGCAGAAGCGAGAGGATCACTCTTGTCCTTTGCTGAACGTAGCATTTGTTGGATTTTCTTGGTGGGTCTGTAGGTGGTTTGTATGTTGTGTTTCCTCATCAGCTTCCCTCTGGGGTCAGTGGTTCCCTTGATGTATGGCAAGAACACTTTTCCTCTGGGTGGATCTTCATCTTTACTCTCGTGGCTTGTTCTTGGTCTTGCAGCTCTTCTGATGTCTGAGGTGGAGTCTCCATTGGCCTGGAGAGCCTAGTTGAGGTGGTTCAGTTCATCTTGGAGGAGGTGTGGTTCACAGATTCTTTTTGCACGGTCTGCCAAGGCTTTAATGGGGCTTCTTTTTTGACTTGGGTGATGGTTGGAGTTTTGATGTAGATATCTATCTGTGTGTGTGGGTTTTCTGTAGACGGTGTGACCCAATTGTTCATCTGGTGTGACCCAACTGTTGATTATTATTATTATTATTACATTTACCAGTTATCAATCAATCTGGTTGGCATAATCTTGGGGGTTTTTTATGCTTAGGCGCAACCTAGCACTTTCTTCTTTCTAGTCCTAGTTAATTCCAGTTTAAAGTTGCGCCATTTAAATAATCAATTAGCTGACATAAAAGCATTAATATACACAACATTAAATACACAGAATTAAATATTAGCAGTATTAAACATTCACAGTTAAAAACCCAACATATACAATTAGCAGAATGCCAAGCTTTTAACTTTGGGTTCTTTTTAAAATACATTATAACTGCACCCTCATTTTGTTTCTGACATGATAAATACGTTTTGGCTGATTAAAAAGCCAGTAGAGCTTTGAAAAGCTTGTGCCATGTGTTTTGTACATTTTGGTGGGCCCATAAAGGAATCACTCTTTTGTGGATCTGGTTTTCTCCAAGTTAAACAGAACAGAGCAGGAGACTATTTACACAAAACACTCAGATCACCTTGCTCTCTCCTCAGATTACATCAGATCCTTCCCAAGCACTCCTCAAATGTCCTGCTCTCACCCTAAGCCTGGTCTAACTCAAACCCACCAAACAGGATCAACCTCAATGCCTGATTCTCTCCTTCTCCCCAATAGTTACACCATAAATGCAGCCACGGTTCTACAGATCCAGATCCAGGGTATGACCCAATGCTTACCTGCTGCCTGGTTGATTTGCTCTGCCTTTTCTGCTTCAGAGGCCAAGATCTGAGCCTGCTTTTGTCCTTCTGCCACGTTGATGGCAGACTCTCGCGTGCCTTCCGACTCCAGGACAGTGGCCCGCTTGCGACGCTCGGCCTCCACCTGGAACCAAAAGTTACTCTTAGGACTCTATAAACCAGGTGTGGGCAAGCTTGGGACCTCCAAGTGTTTTGGACTTCAACTCCAATAATTCCTAACACCCTATCATCCATGGATTCAACGGCTATTTGGAGGCAACCTAAGGCTTGTTTCTAGTCTTTGATTAGGAAGTTAAAAAAAACGAGAGAGATTGGGGCACTGTGCATCAACACTATGACTCTTTGGCCCACAAGGCTTTGCAAGAACTGCAAATCCCATCTACCTGGCAATACTCGAAACAAGCTGCCGCCTCCCACCCAGAGGGCTGACCTGCATCTGCATGGACTCCTTCACACGGGGCGGAACATGGATGTCCTTGATCTCGTAGCGCAGGCACCGGATGCCCCAGTAATCTGAGGCCTGGTTGATGGCATCCACGATGCTGGCATTCAGGCTTTCACGCTCCTGGGAAGGCAAAGAGTGAGCCAGTGAATGGGGGACGACTGTAAGATTGTGAGTAGCCACCCTATTGGAAGTGTTAAGTGGTAGACCAAACTTATAGAATCATAGAATCAAAGAGTTGGAAGAGACCTCATGGGCCATCCAGTCCAACCCCATTCTGCCAAGAAGCAGGAATATTGCATTCAAAGCACCCCTGACAGATGGCCATCCAGCCTCTGCTTAAAAGCTTCCAAAGAAGGAGCCTCCACCACACGCCGGGGCAGAGAGTTCCACTGCTGAACAGCTCTCACAGTCAGGAAGTTCTTCCTCATGTTCAGATGGAATCTCCTCTCTTGTAGTTTGAACCCATTGCTCCATTGTGTCCTAGTCTCCAGGGAAGCAGAAAACAAGCTTGCTCCCTCCTCCCTGTGGCTTCCCTTCACATAATTATACATGGCTATCATATCTCCTCTCAGCCTTCTCTTCTTCAGGCTAAACATGCCCAGCTCTTTAAGCCACTCCTCATAGGGCTTGTTCTCCAGACCCTTGATCATTCCAGTCGCCCTCCTCTGGACACATTCCAGCTTGTCAATATCTCTCTTGAATTGTGATGCCCAGAATTGGACACAATATTCCAGGTGTGGTCTAACCAAAGCAGAATAGAGCATGGGGAGCATGACTTCCCTAGATCTAGACACTAGGCTCCTATTAATGCAGGCCAAAATCCCATTGGCTTTTTTTGCCGCCACATCACATTGTTGGCTCATGTTTAACTTGCTGTCCACGAGGACTCCAAGATCTTTTTCACATGTACTGCTTTCGAGCCAGGCATCATCATTCCCATTCTGTATCTTTGCATTTCGTTTTTTCTGCCTAAGTGGAGTCTCTTGCATTTCCTAACACTAGTAAAATTACCAGAAAACCTGTCATGACTAACAGTTGATGGTGGTTGGAATACCTAGCACAGGGATCCTCAAACTATAGCCCGGGGGTCTGATACGGCCCTCCAAGGTCATTTACCCAGCCCTCGCTCAGGGTCAACCTAAGTCTGAAATGACTTGAAAGCACACAACAACAATCTTATCTCATCAGCCAAAAGCAGGCCCATACTTCCCACTGAAATACTAATAAGTTTATATTTGTTAAAATTGTATTTCATTTTAATTATTGTGTTGTTTTTAAATGTTTTTCCACTACAAATAAGATATGTGCAGTGTGCATAGGAATTCATTCATGCTTTTTTCAAATTATAATCCGGCCTTCCAACAGTTTGAGGGACTGTGACCTGGCCCTCTGTTTACAAAGTTTGTGGATCCCTGGTCTAGCAGTTGGTGGTGGTGGTTAGTATACAGAAGGCTTGGCAGGATCATGACCTGTAGGGTGGTAATGCTTCAGAAGGTACAGAATGTCAGATTAGCGTTAGCAGCCTGCAGAATGTCTCAGTCCCTTTTACTCTCAGTGTGATAAAAATTCAAAAAACACACTTGAGGCTGCTGCTTTAAGTAGAAACAAAAATATACAGTTCTATTCACTGTAGATCATAAACACAAAGCAAAACAGAAGAATTGCTCTCACCAATATATAACAGACAAACAATATCTCCGGCAAGTCTTCTTTACACAATGATATGCAAACATATAGCAAGATAATACAGTCTCTCTATTTGGTTATCAGTAGAATGTTCTTATCTTGCCATAAGCAAGCAGTTTCCTTGGCACTCCAAACTACTTTACTCTTCAGCTTCAGGACGCTGTATAACCGCTCCCAGCAACAGCCAAAGGTTTCTTCAGCTCAAAACGAGCCATCAAGCGAAGCCAAAATGCAAAGCTCAAAGCTTGCAAGTCTAGTGTGTCATACAACAGAGCTTCAGCTGAGGCTCACAAATCCATTGCCGGTTCACATGGGAAGAAATGGTCTTGCAAAGAATCCTGAATTGAGCTTAGATGTAAAATTGAAGCCAGTGCAGGTAATTCAAGAGTGGCATTGCATGTCTTCCAGTGTAGTACTACTCAAAGTGATATGTTGGTCCATAGTGATTTTCCATGAAGAAACCAGTGCCACAAATATGTTCCTTGTCCGGTTTAGCATATCAAATCATGCTTCCTTGCATGACATATGTTTGTTTTGAATTAGTTTGATAGTGTCCTGTTGACTTCCTTCAAGTGGATGGTGAAGCGACAGCTCCCCCAGGAGCGGAATTGAGCATATCCTCATGAAGCCAGAAAGCTGGAATGTTGAATTGCCTCTGTGTCTGTCTATATATGTTGTGTGTCTAGTGGCATTGAATGCTTGCCATGTAAATGTGCATTGTAATCCGCCCAGAGTCCCCTGCGGGGTGAGAAGGGCATGATATAAATACTGTAAATAAATGGGTTGGTTACAGCACACAATGGGCAAACTTTTATCCTCCTCCAGGTGTTTTGGACTTCAACAATTCCTAACAGCCATTTCCTGACCCATCAACACTCTGTTTATGCAGAATCCGTCCATCGAATGACCTCCCCCCGCAACCCAACCCAAAAGGCATGCTTCCCTCCCACCTCTCACCCGGAAGACTTTGTCGAGGGAGAGCTTTCCCAGCTCCGATCGCATGGTGGTCTGGGCCAGCTGGGTCACGGCGTACTCTGGGTCCTCCACTCCATAGCTAGCCTGAAAGAGGACGAAGAAAGAGAGGGTTGGAAAGGCTATAAGGAACAAACAACAACAAATCAGTGACCTTAAGGGGCTAGGAATGGCCTCCCCATCCCATACTCCAAAGGGGAAAGGCCTCCCCGCCTCAAAAGAACACAGCAGGGATTCAGCAGGGCAAAAGGGTACCTTGTAAGGGTCCATGATGCGCAAGTAGAGGACGCCATCGATCTGGAGAGTCACGTTATCTGCAAGAAGACAGGAACCGTTTTAGGGGAGTCAAAGGGTGTCATAGCCTGGTCAGATTTGTTCCTTAGTGTTAAGAGGGGCTTTGCTCACCGTGGGTCACAGCTGACTGCTCAGGCACATTGATGACAATTTCTTTGAGGCTTTGCACGTAGCGAATGCGATCCAGGAGCGGGATGAGGAAGTTCAGTCCCTAGGAAAGCAACAAAAAGGAGGGAATCTTTCTTCGGGAGAACAGTCTTCCCCTTTGTATCGTATCTCAAGACGGCCTCATCATCCCAAAGTGAAAGCTTCGTTTTGTTCTGGTGGAAACACACCTAGAAGTGTGAGAAATCGCCTGCCCGCCCACAGGGTTTCTAATTTAATCTCTCTTACAATAAAGGAGTTTCAAAGCTTCTCCCTTCAAAGATGCAAACATTAAACACGAATTAAACACAAAGTTATACACAGCGAACAGGATAGGACCAAACTTCAAGAAAACATCTTCAGAAGAGTTTGAAAGCTGACGGTGATTTCTCATCCCCAAGCTCATCTTTAAGTCAAAACAAGTAATGACAACAAAGCCACAGGCATGGAGCAGACACAAGTGCAAACCCCAGTTCCCATTTTCTAGTTTTATCTTTGCTATCTAAGTGTTCTTCCCCCACAAAACGTATTTCTGGTAAGCATTTCTTAAAGTTGAGTCTCCTCCTGCTTGAAGTAGAACAAACTTTGATTATTTAAAATACAATTTATTTCTCTTTGAGATATCTAGCAATGGTCATTTCCCCCAACTTCTCAGAAGTCATGGTGTGTTTGAGGAGAGAGCATCGTGGGGCTTCTCTCTTATACAGGGACTTGAGAGACAGCATTATGAACTCTTCCACCAAAGTTAGGGAACTTTCTTTTGTCCATCTACCCTTTTATCTGATATGTGTGTGTGTGTGTATACAAACACACACACACACACCACTATATACACTTCTATATAGAGAGCAATTAGGGACAGAGAGAAACCTGTGGGACATACACACTTCTTTTCACTTGTGTTCTTGTTGTTATTATTATTATTACTTATACCTCACTTTATCTCTCCTGCAGGAGACTCAAAGCAGCTAATTCTATATATATCAAGGTATTTTGCTTCCTGCATGCATGGAAAGGACACTTCCCCTTTTTCTTTTCAGGTTTTAATGCTTTAGTACACTTCTGTTACAAAAGAGAGCTTCTCACTGGCTCAAGATGCCTGACACAGAGACATGAGAGTCATCATTCGGGACTCTTCTAGCAAAGGTAGCTAACGTTCTTTTGTTTATCTGAGATATATTACCTGTAACAATAAATGTATGTTTTTGCCTTTTTTATACCTTACCAGAGCATGCTTATTAACCTTCCTGCTTCCTACCATAAGGTCATGTATAGCACTGGCTGTGTTTGCACTCTGATCTAGATACTAAACATTCCTAACAGACACGGCGGCGTCCTTACGGGTTCCAGGATGCGGTGGAAGCGCCCCATCCGCTCCACCACCCAGGCTTCCTGTTGTGGCACGAAGAGGATCACAGTGTTCATGGGGAGGCTGGAGGACCATCGCTGGGGCACTGGGGACAACTGGGCCGGGCGCAACAGCCGGCTGCCACTCTGCAGGAACAAGGGGGAAAGAAGACAGGGAGGGAGGGGGGTAAAATGAGGAGGTAACACATGCTTGCTTCTGCTGTTCTAGAGAACAAGACACTGAGTAGGTTGGTTCGTGAGTCAGTTTGCACCACAAAGGCTCCTACGCTAGGTTGGCAGAAGCTGGGGATGATGGCGGAAGCTCATCTCACTCCCCAGATTCGAACCTGTGACTTTTCAATCATCAAGATCAGCAGCTCAGCGGTTTAAGCCACTGCACCAGATTCGTAACTGGGCACGACAATTCAAGAGAGATATTGACAAATTGGAATGTGTCCAGAGGAGGGCGACGAAAATGATCAAGGGTCTGGAGAACAAGCCCTATGAGGAGCAGCTTAAGGAGCTGGGCATGTTTAGCCTGAAGAAGAGAAGGAGATATGATAGCCATGTATAAATATGTGAGAGGAAGCCACAGGGAGGAAGGAGCAAGCTTGTTTTCTGCTTCCCTGGAGAGTAGGACACAATGGAACAATGGCTTCAAACTACAAGAAAGGAGATTCCACCTGAACATGAGGAAGAACTTCCTGACTGTGAGAGCCGTTCAGCAGTGGAACTCTCTGCTCCGGAGTGTGGTGGAGGCTCCTTCTTTGGAAGCTTTTAAACAGAGGCTGGATGGCCATCTTTCAGGGGTGATTTGAATGCAATATTCCTGCTTCTTGGCAGAAAGGGGTTGGACTGGATGGCCCAGGAGGTCTCTTCCAACTCTTTGATTCTATGATTCCACGCGATTTGATAGATTTGGACCAAATGCAGCACACAGCCCTTCAACACCTAACTCCAAAGAATTGAGGGGTGGCTCAGGCTTTTAAACGGACATAATGATAATAATAATAAAAATAATTATTGTTATTATAAAAGCAGACAGGTACAGTCTCTGGTGAGATATAAAGGTTGAAGGAGACATAATATTTTGAACACACACATCTTTTACTCTCCAATTTGTAATTCTCTCTTTCTCTTCCCAAGGTATATTTTAACCTTTGTAAATAGAATAATGTATATGCTTTCATCCATCTCTGTAAAAGCATGGGTTTTGCAATGTAATCATCTCTGCTTTCAACAACTATTAATGCGCTTCATAGTTAATACCTTTTAGATTTTTTTTCTTATGTGGGCAGTGAAGACGATATATATTCTCCCAAGTTCCCAGTGGGTCAGTCTGCTAATTGTGCTATCCTTTATTGGTTTCTACAGTTTCATTTAAAAAATAAAAACTTTTTAAAAAATACCAGAATCAAGACAGTAAATAAGGAATGCTAATCAGAAACATGAGAACTCCAAACAACAAAGAATCAAGTGACAGGGAACAACTCAAACAGAGTGTGCCTCCAGGCAACAACCTCCAGGCTATCTCTAGGCAGATACTTTCACTTCATGGCTTATTTGTTGTGTCAGGGCAACCACCAATTATATTACATTTCTAACAGAACGAAGCAAACAAACAGACAAAATACAAAATTTGTGAGTATGGTAGTTGATTAAATGTCCTTTGAGCAGTATCTGGCCACTTGGAGTGCTTCTGGTGTTGCCGCAAGGAGGTCCTCCCTTGTGCATGTGGCAGGGCTCAGGTTGCATTGCAGCAGGTGGTCAGTGGTTGGCTCTTCTCCACACTCACATGTCGAGGATTCCACTTTGAAGCCCCATTTCTGAAGGTTGGCTCTGCATCTTGTGGTGCCAGAGCGCAGTCTGTTCAGCGCCTTCCAAGTCGCCCCGTCTTCTGTGTGCCCAGGGGGGAGTCTCTCATTTGGTCTCAGCCACTGATTGAGGTTCTGGGTTTGAGCCTGCCACTTCTGGACTTTCGCTTGCTGAGGTGTTCCAGCGAATGTCTCTGTAGATCTTCGAAAACTATTTCTAGATTTAAGTCGTTGACGTGCTGGCTGATACCCAAACAAGGGATGAGCTGGAGATGTCTCTGCCTTGGTCCTTTCACTATTGGCTGCTACTTCCCGGCGGATGTCAGGTGGTGCAATACCGGCTAAGCAGTGTCATTTCTCCACTGGTGTATGGCACAGCCACCCCGTGATGATGCGTTATGTCTCATTAAGAGCCACATCCACTGTTTTAGTGTGGTGAGATGTGTTCCACACTGGGCATGCATACTCAGCAGCAGAGTAGCATAGCACAAGGGCAGATGTCTTCACTGTAGCTGGTTGTGATCCCCAGGTTGTGCCAGTCAGCTTTCGTATGATATTGTTTCTCGCACCCACTTTTTGCTTGATGTTCAGGCAGTGCTTCTTGTAGGTCAGAGCACGGTCCAGAGTGACTCCCAGGTTCTTGGGTGCGCTGCAATGCTCCAGTGGGATTCCTTCCCAGGTCATCCCCAGAGCTCGGGATGCTTCTATGTTCTTGAGATGAAAGGCACATGTCTGTGTTTTAGATGGGTTGGGGATCAGCTGGTTTTCCCTGTAATAGGCAGTAAGAGCACCTAGAGCTTTGGAGAGCTTCTGTTCAACCATCTCAAAGCTCCCTGCTTGAGCAGTAATGGCATGATCATCAGCATAGATGAAACTCTCTGTCCCTTCATGGCTAAAATTAAAGGTTTTCCCCTGACATTAAGTCCAGTCGTGTTTGACTCTGGGGGGTGGTGCATATCTCCATTTCTAAGCCAAAGAGCCGGCGTTGACCATAGACAACTCCAAGGTCAAGCGGCCAGCATAATTGTATAGAGCACTGTTACCGTCCCGACGGAGCGGTACCTATTGATCTACTTACATTTGCCTGTTTTTGAACTGTTAGGTTGGCAGAAACTGAGGCTAACAGCGGGAACTCACCCTGCTCCCCGGATTTGAACCTGCGACCTTGTGGTCAACAAGTTCAGCAGCTCAGTGGTTCAACCCACTGCGCCACTGGGGGCTTCACTTCACGGCTACTCAATGCTAATTCAAGCTTGTTAATGGCAACATTCACACTTGCTTCAAGCAGACAAGAGGTCTTTCTCCCACCCAGGACACTCTACAGGTGTATCCATTTGCCTTAGTTCCAACAGACGTCAGAGGATGCCAGCCACAGGTGCAGGCGAAACATCACAGAATCATAGAATGATAGAAAAGCGCATTCAAAGCACCCGACAGATGGCCATCCAGCCTTTGTTTAAAAGCCTCCAAAGGAGCCTCCACCACACTTCAGGGCAGAGAGTTCCACTGCTGAACGGCTCTCACAGTCAGGAAGTTCTTCCTCATGTTCAGATGGAATCTCCTCTCTTGTAGTTTGAAGCCATTGTTCCATGTCCTAGTTTCCAGGGAAGCAGAAAACAAGCTTGCTCCCTCCTTCCTGTGGCTTCCTCTCACATATGTATACATGGCTATCATATCTCCTCTCAGCCTTCTCTTCTTCAGGCTAAACATGCCCAGCTCCTTAAGCCGCTCCTCATAGGGCTTGTTCTCCAAACCCTTGATCATTTTAGTCGCCCTCCTCTGGACATCTTCCAGCTTGTCAATCTCTCTCTTGAATTGTGGTGCCCAGAATTGGACACAATATTCCAATATTCAGGAGAGAATGCTACTGGAAAACTCACAGCCACCCAGATCTGAAACTTGAGAACTTAAAACCTCAAAAGTGGGTCAGACTAGAGGACCTCCATGAGTCCCTTTCCCCCTCCCGTCCATCCCTCCCTCCAAAACCCGGGCTTACCTCCCGGAAGAGGAAGAAGAGGCCCCCGGCCGCCCTTCTCGCCGCCAGCATTGCCTTCTCCTGCCTTCCCACGCCGAGACCGGATGCGCGTCCAACCTTAAAAGCCCTCCGCCCACCTCACTTCCGGTTTTGGAACCATAGAGGAAGGCACCGACATTGGTAGGCTATGGCCGGAGCGGCTACTGACTCCAGCGGCGCTCGAACGCCTCCAGGACAGGTGGTCCAGTTTTTGAATATTTCCCCCAGCAACAAGCGCGGCCTCGACAGTTCCGCCTCGGTTCTGCGAATGCTGCATTCATAGTCTTGTCGTTTATTTCTTATTGTTGTTATACTAGTAAATTCTTCAGTTTTCTCCCAATAACGGGACTCATTATTATTATTATTGCAAAAGTATTATCTCCTTTTGTATCCCACCTTTCTGCCAATTATAATGAGATTTATATTTCTACATTATTATTATTATTATTGCAAAAGTATCATTTCCTTTTGTATCCCACCTTTTTGCCAATTATGATGGGACTTATATTTATACTTTATGATTGTATTATTATTATTATTGCAAAAATATTGTTTCCTTTTATATCTCACCTTTCTGCCAATTATAATGGGATTTACAGTTCTATATTATTATTATTATTATTATTATTATTATTATTATTGCAAAAGTATTATTTTGTTGTATATCCCACCTTCCTGCCAATTATAATGGAATTTATATGCATACAATATTATTGTATTATTATTATTGCAAAAGTATTATTTCCTTTTGTATTCCACATTCCTGCCAATTATAATGGAATTTATATGCATACAATATTATTGTATTGTTATCCTTATTATTATTATTATTATTATTGCAAAAGTATTATTTTGTTGTATATCCCACCTTCCTGCCAATTATAATGGAATTTATATGCATACAATATTATTGTATTATTATTATTGCAAAAGTATTATTTCCTTTTGTATTCCACCTTCCTGCCAATTATAATGGGATTTACATTTCTACATTATTATTATTGCAAAAGTATTATTTCCTTTTGTATCCCACCTTTCTGCCAATTATAATGGGACTTATATTTATACAATATTATTGTATTATTATTATTACTACTACTATTACTATTATTATTATTGCAAAAGTATTATTTCCTTTTGTATCTCACCTTCCTGCCAATTATAATGGGGCTGATATTTATACAATATTATTTTATTATTATTATTATTATTATTATTATTATTATTACTATTATTATTGCAAAAGTATCATTTCCTTTTGTATCTCACCTTTCCCCCAATTATAATGAGACTTATATTTATATTATTATTATTATTATTATTGCAAAAGTATTATTTCGTTGTATATCCCCTTTCCCCCAATTATAATGGGACTTATATTTATACAGTATTATTGTATTATTATTATTATTATTATTATTATTGCAAAAGTATCATTTCCTTTTGTATCTCACCTTTTTCCCAATTATAATGGCACTTATAGTTATACATTATTATATTATTATTGTTGTTGTTGTTGCAAAAGTATCATTTCCTTTTGTATCACATCTTTCTGCCAATTATGATGGAACTTATATTTATACTTTATGATTGTATTATTATTATTATTATTACAAAAGTATTCTTTCCTTTTGTATCTCACCTTTCCACCAATTATAATGGGACTTATATTTATACAATATTATTATTATTATTATTATTATTATTATTTTCTCTTAAATATTTTTTATTATTGAAGTATTTGACACAATCTCATATATAATCAGAAAATATACATTCAGAAATAATGAAACATGTCTAGATCTGTATGTAGATGGCAACTTGTACAAAGTAAGTATAACATATTATACCATTCACTCGAGTTTAAGTCACTTTTAAAGGAAAATCCATGTGAACTATTCCTAACTAGAACTGTTTCCATCTAGCTAACAGCAATAGTGCCATCTGGAATATTGTGTCCAATTCTGGGCACCACAATTCAAGAGAGATATTGACAAGCTGGAATGTGTCCAGAGGAGGGCGACTAAAATGATCAAGGGTCTGGAGAACAAGCCCTATGAGGAGCGGCTTAGGGAACTGGGCATGTTTAGCCTGAAGAAGAGAAGGCTGAGAGGAGATAGGATAGCCATGTATAAATATGTGAGAGGAAGCCACAGGGAGGAGGAGGGAGCAAGCTTGTTTTCTGCTTCCCTGGAGACTAGGACGCAATGGAACAATGGCTTCAAACTACAAGAGAGGAGATTCCATTTGAACACAAGGAAGAACTTCCTGACTGTGAGAGCCGTTCAGCAGTGGAACTCTCTGCCCCGGAGTGTGGTGGAGGCTCCTTCTTTGGAAGCTTTTAAACAGAGGCTGGATGGCCATCTGTCAGGGGTGATTTGAACACAATATTCCTGCTTCTTGGCAGAATGGGGTTGGACTGGATGATAGCCCATGAGGTATCTTCCAACTCTTTGATTCTATGATTCTATAAGATGGCTTTGAAAGGCAGGGAAAACCAGCTGATTCCTAATCCATCTAAAACACAGACATGTGCTTTTCATCTTAAGAACAGACTAGCATCCCGAGCTCTGAGGATTATGACCTGGGAAGGAATCCCACTGGAGCATTGCAGCGCACCCAAATACCTGGGAGTCACTCTGGACCGTGCTCTGACCTACAGGAAGCACTGCCTGAATATCAAGCAAAAAGTGGGTGCTAGAAATGATATCATACAAAAGCTGACTGGCACAACCTGGGGATCACAACCAGATACAGTGAAGGCATCTGCCCTTGCACTTTGTGACTCTGCTGCTGAGTATGCATGCCCAGTGTGGAACACATCTCACCACGCTAAAACAGTGGATATGGTTCTTAATGAGACATGCCGCATTATCACAGGGTTTCTGCGCCCTACACCACTGGAGAAATTACACTGTTTAGCATGACACCTGACATCCTTCGAGAAGTAACAGCCAATAATAAAATTACCAAGGCAGAGACATCTCCGGCTCATTCCTTGTTTGGGTATCAGCCAGCATGGCAATGTGTTAAATCAAGAAATAGTTTCCTAAGATCTACAAAGACACTCGCTGGAACACCTCAGCAAGCAAGAGTCCAAAAGTGGCAGGCTCAAACCCAGAACCTCAATCAATAGCTGATACCAAATGATTCTATGATCCTGCACAGTCCACAAAAAGCTCTCCAATCCAGCCAAGAGCTTTTTCTAAGATGTGAAAAATGATGGGAAAGTGATACGGGTGCATAAGGGTCAGAAGGTCTTGGAGGCAAAGAAATAAACACAAGCGCATTTTTTCCAAACACACATTTATAGAATTTTATTTTTCCAAAAAAAAAAAGAGAGAGAAAGGGGTTCAGTACATTTCTTTCTGTCTCTCTTTCTCGTTTTTAAATATAAATATTTTCAAGTGTCTATCACAATGCTAGCCCCCCGCTTTCTCTCCCCACGCCTGCCTTCGTTTTGGCAGGAAGATTAGGGAGGTGCAGCTCAGGCCCAAAAAGGGACAGAAGGGGAGAGGAGCGGAGGGGGTCCTTTGGGGAAACCACGTTGCCCGGTTTCCCCTGACATGGTGCAAATTATCCCGCCCCGCCCCCCTACTCAAAAGGGGCTTCGTTTTGTTATTGCAAAGGCAGCACACCCAGGAAACCCTCCTACTTTCAAACAAAGGTTTTCAAAGACGGAAACCAGGAGGGAGGGAATCCGGGACCCCTTCTCGTTCCCTCTGGCATCTTCATCTCATTTGGCACCATTCACAATGTACATTTTACGCATTACATCTTCGGCAAGAGGCGGAGGAAGGCGGGCAGCGGTCTCAATTCGAACACACAGTGATGGAGATTGAACCCTTCTTCGTGAGGTTTTGCCAACTACGAGGGTTGAGTAAAAAGTAATGCCTCCAACTTTGTTAACTACTCAACAGATGGCAGTACTGGCTTGTTCAGTAGACTCTCCTCTACAGTTCCATTTTGGCAGGAAGCCTTAGCATTGAATAGTTGTGTTGTTAAAGTGCGAAGTATGGAACCCTGCGCAGACGATCAGTCAATGAGACTTAAGCAACGTGCAGTCATAGAATTGGGTTGTTGTAGGTTTTTTCGGGCTATATAGCCATGTTTTAGAGGCATTCTCTCCTGACGTTTCGCCTGCATCTATGGCAAGCATTCTCAGAGGTAGTGAGGTCTGTTGGAACTAGGAAAAAGGGTTTATATATCTGTGGAATGACCAGGGTGGGACAAAGGACTCTTGTCTGTGGGAGCTAGGTGTGAATGTTTCAACTGACCACCTTGATTAGCATTTGACTTCTAATCACCTCTCAACAAAAGATTGCTTGAGGCACTGCCAGGCCATCAAATACTAATCAAGGTGGTCAGTTGAAACATTCACACCTAGCTCCAGCAGACAAGAGTCCTTTGTCCCACCCTGGTCATTCCATAAGGAAGAACTTCCTGACTGTGAGAGCCGTTCAGCAGTGGAACTCTCTGCCCCAGAGTGTGGTGGAGGCTCCTTCTTTGGAAGCGTTTAAACAGAGGCTGGATGGCCATCTGTCAGGGGTGATTTGAATGTAATATTCCTGCTTCTTGGCAGGGGGTTGGACTAGATGGCCCATGAGGTCTCTTCCAACTCTTTGATTCTATGATTCTATGATATATAAACCCTTTTTCCTAGTTCCAACAGACCTCACTACCTCTGAGGATGCTTACCACAGATGCAGGCGAAACGTCAGGAGAGAATTCCTTTAGACCATGCCCATATAGCCCGAAAAAACCTACAATAACCCAGTGATTCTGGCCATGAAAGCCTTTGACAAGTCATAGAATTCTTGACAGCGGAAGGTGTCACCTCAACATCTTTAAACTTGCTCGCCCAACGACGCACAGTCCTCACATCAACACAATCACCATAAACAGTTGCATTCTCTTATGAATATCCTTTGGGGTGACACCTTCTGCTGTCAAGAATTCAATGACTGCACGTTGCTTAAGTTGCACTAACCGACTGTCTGCGCAGGGTTCCATACTTCGCACTTTAACAACACAACCGTTCAATGCTAAGGCTTCCCACCAAAATGGAACTGTAGAGGAGAGTCTACTGAACAAGCCAATACCTGCTGCATACTGGTACTGCCATCTGTTGAGGAGTTACGAAGGTGGAGGCATTACTTTTCACTTTAGCAACACAACTGTTCAATGCTAAGGCTTCCTACCAAAATGGAACTGTAGAGGAGAGTCTACTGAACAAGCCAGTACCTGCTACATACCAGTACTGCCATCTGTTGGGGAGTTACGGAGGTGGAGGCTTTACTTTTCACTTTAACAACACAACTGTTCAATGCTAAGGCTTCCCAACAAAATGGAACTGTAGAGGAGAGTCTACTGAACAAGCCAGTACCTGCCGCATACCAGTACTGCCATCTGTTGAGCAGTTACGAAGGTGGAGGCTTTACTTTTCACTTTAACAACACAACTGTTCAATGCTAAGGCTTCCCACCAAAATGGAACAGTAGGGGAGAGGCTACTGAACAAGCCAGTACCTGCCGCATACCGGTACTGCCATCTGTTGAGGAGTTATGGAGGTGGAGGCATTACTTTTCATTCAACCCTGGTTATTGCAACTTGGCCCTGATCTTAGGGCTTCTCTTTACCCAAAACACACCTATGACTCTCCCCTCCTTTGTCATTGGCATCGCCCTTCCTACGAAACTCAAACCTGTCCAGAAATCCACACACTCCCCAAGATTGGGACCAAAACGAAATCCCACTTTGTTGCAGCTGAGTAAGTTGGAGACCGAAGAGTTGCATCCCTTCGTTCCTCCTGCACAAAGTGGCACAATCCTGGCTCGTTATCTTCTACTTTCCCCAAAACAAACACATGGAAACTGGCCTCGGTTGCTTGAAGACAATACTAACACTCTCCAACCCACTTGCCAACTGTTAGCACCCAAAACAAAAGCAAAATATGGGTTGCTGTGAATTTTTTGGGCTGTATGTTTATGTTTCAGCTGCATTCTTTCCTTGTGTTATTCCTGCATCTGTGGCAAGCTTCCTCAGAATCTCAGAATTGTGGGAGTTGGAGTCCAAAACACCTGGAGGGAAGGCTGTAGTTTGCCCATGCCTGCTGTATGGCCATGTTCGAGCAGCATTCCGTCCTGACGTTTCGTCTGCATCTGTAGATAATGGCATCTTCAGAGGTTCTGAGGGTGCGTGCCACAGATGGGTTGCTGTGAGTCTTTCAGGCTGTATGGCAGGCATGGCCAAAGTTTGCCCATGCCTGCAGTATGGCCATATTTAAGCAGCATTCTGTCCTGATGTTTCGCCTGCATCTGTAATGGCATCTTCAGAGGTTCTGAGGGTGCGTGCCACAGATGGGTTGCTGTGAGTCTTTCAGGCTGTATGGCAGGCATGGGCAAACTTTGGCCCTCCAGGTGTTTTGGACTCCAACTTCCACAATTCCCACAATTAGGAATTGTGGGAGTTGGAGTCCAAAACACCTGGAGGGCCAAAGTTTGCCCAAGCCTGCAGTATGGCCATATTCGAGCAGCATTCTGTCCTGATGTTTCGCCTGCATCTGTAGCTAATGGCATCTTCAGAGGTTCTGAGGGTGCGTGCCACAGATGCAGGCACTGTTAGGAATTGGTAATGGTAGGCTGTTAGGAATTGTGGGAGTTGGAGTCCAAAACACCTAGCATAGTTTGCTCATGCCTGCTGTATGGCCATATTCGAGCAGCATTCTGTCCTGACGTTTTGCCTGCATCTGTAACTAATGGCATCTTCAGAGGTTCAGAGGGTGTGTGCCACAAATGCAGGTACTGTTAGGAATTAGTAACGGTAGGCTGTTAGGAATTGTGGGAGTTGGAGTCCAAAACACATGGAGGGCCGAAGTTTGCGCATGCCTGCTGTATGGCCATATTCGAGCAGCATTCTATCCTGACGTTTCGCCTGCATCTGTAGCTAATGACATCTTCAGAGATTCTGAGGATGCTGGTCATAGTTTGCTCATGCCTGCTGTATGGCCATATTTGAGCAGCATTCTATCCTGACGTTTCGCCTGCATCTGTAGCTAATGGCATCTTCAGATGTTCTGAGGGTGCTTGCCACAGATGGGAAAACACCCTCCAGGTGTTCTGGACTCCAACTTCCACAATTCCTAATTCTGTTACTAATTCCTAACAATGCCTGCATTTGTGGCAAGCATCCTCAGAACCTCTGAAGATGCCATTCGCTACAGTGCAGGCAAAACGTCAGGACAGAATGCTGCTCGAACATGGCCATACAGCAGGCATGGGCAAACTTCAGTCTTCCCTCCAGGTGTTTTGGACTCCAACTCCCACAATTCCTAACAGCCTACCATTACTAATTCCTAACAATTCCTGCATTTGTGGCAAGCATCCTCAGAACCTCTAAAGATGCCATTAGCTACAGATGCAGGCAAAACATCAGGACAGAATGCTGCTCGAATATGGCCATACAGCAGGCATGGGCAAACTTTGGCCCTCCAGGTGTTTTGGACTCCAACTCCCACAATTCTTCTGCTACTAATTCTGCTCGAATATGGCCATACAGCAGGCATGGGCAAACTTTGGCCCTCCAGGTGTTTTGGACTCCAACTCTTACAATTCCTAACAGCCGGTAGGCTGTTAGGAATTGTGGGAGTTGGAGTCCAAAACACCTGGAGGGCCAAAGTTTGCCCATTCCTGCCATACAGCCTGAAAGACTCGCAGCAACCCAGTGTGAGTCTTCGACAACAAAAGGAAAACCGCCCAGGAATCCTGCAATCCCCCTGCTCTAGATGCCAAACCCCCTTCTCCTTCCTCCACCCCAAAAGGCCCCTCGATTCTGGCACATTTCACACTCACACATTCCCATTTCCTCCCAACCTTGACTGTTTGCACCTGACTTTTGGCGTCGGATTCCTCTCTCCCACCCAACGGTCGCTTCCCTTCCGCAGCCCACCCTTCTCTCATGCCCGTTTTGCAAAATGGGACAGGGCACCGGTCTCAGGGCACGATATTCATCTGCATTTGCGATCTGGCCTCCAATAATAAATACTCCGAAAGGGCTCCAACAAGGGGAAGCGGGGAGGCGGGGCGGCACTTTTCCGGCACTCCTGGCTCCTCCGGCTTCCCCTTTCGGGGCCGAACGCAAAACTCTTCCAGCGTCGCCCGCCCTCCGAGTCAGGCCCGCGGGGAGTAGCAAGGGTTGCGGGGCAGCTCCGTGAAGGACTTCAGCTCGTAAGGGATCCCCGAGTCGATCTCGATGGACTTCCGAGAGAAGAGCAGGCGGATGTTGTCGTGCAAGTAGATCTTCCCCGACTTGGAGCTGTGGAACCTGCGGCCGGACGGGAAGGAAATGTTCATTCGGATTCAGAAGGCACTTGCAGAACACTATTAAGGCATGTAAAATCAGTTGGCGAGTGTGTTAGCTGAAAAATGCAAAGCACAAAGCTGATTGGTTGGGCTAGCCCCAGGAAGCTAGCCGAGCCTGAGAGTTTTGGCAACAGTTACATTATTGTATTGTTGAAGGCTTTCATGGCTGGAATCACTAGGTTCTTGTGGGTTTTTTCGGGCTATAGAGCCATGTTCTAGAGGCATTTCTCCTGACGTTTCGCCTGCATCTATGGCAAGCATCCTCAGAGGTAGTGATGTCTGTTGGAATTAGGACAATGGGTTTATATATCTGTGGACTGGCTGCGGTGGGGCAAGGAGCTCTTCCCTGCTGGAGCTAGGTGTGAATGTTTCAACTGATCACCTTCATTAGCATTTGAAGGCTTGGCTGAGTCAAATGCTAATGAAGGTGATCCGTTGAAACATTCACACCTAGCTCCACCTTCATTAGCATTTGAAGGCTTGGCTGAGTCAAATGCTAATGAAGGTGATCCGTTGAAACATTCACACCTAGCTCCACCTTCATTAGCATTTGAAGGCTTGGCTGAGTCAAATGCTAATGAAGGTGATCAGTTGAAACATTCACACCTAGCTCCACCTTCATTAGCATTTGAAGGCTTGGCTGAGTCAAATGCTAATGAAGGTGATCAGTTGAAACATTCACACCTAGCTCCACCTTCATTAGCATTTGAAGGCTTGGCTGAGTCAAATGCTAATGAAGGTGATCAGTTGAAACATTCACACCTAGCTCCACCTTCATTAGCATTTGAAGGCTTGGCTGAGTCAAATGCTAATGAAGGTGATCAGTTGAAACATTCACACCTAGCTCCACCTTCATTAGCATTTGAAGGCTTGGCTGAGTCAAATGCTAATGAAGGTGATCAGTTGAAACATTCACACCTAGCTCCACCTTCATTAGCATTTGAAGGCTTGGCTGAGTCAAATGCTAATGAAGGTGATCAGTTGAAACATTCACACCTAGCTCCACCTTCATTAGCATTTGAAGGCTTGGCTGAGTCAAATGCTAATGAAGGTGATCAGTTGAAACATTCACACCTAGCTCCACCTTCATTAGCATTTGAAGGCTTGGCTGAGTCAAATGCTAATGAAGGTGATCAGTTGAAACATTCACACCTAGATCCACCTTCATTAGCATTTGAAGGCTTGGCTGAGTCAAATGCTAATGAAGGTGATCAGTTGAAACATTCACATCTAGCTCCACCTTCATTAGCATTTGAAGGCTTGGCTGAGTCAAATGCTAATGAAGGTGATCAGTTGAAACATTCACACCTAGCTCCACCTTCATTAGCATTTGAAGGCTTGGCTGAGTCAAATGCTAATGAAGGTGATCAGTTAAAACATTCACACCTAGCTCCAGCAGGGAAGAGCTCTTTGCCCCACCCCAGCCAGTCCACAGATATATAAACCCATTTTCCTATTTCCAACAGACCTCACTACCTCTGAGGATGCTTGCCATAGATGCAGGCGAAACGTCAGGAGAAATGTCTCTAGAACATGGCCCTATAGCCCGAAAAAACCCACAAGAACCTAGTGATTCCAGCCATGAAAGCCTTCGACAATACATTGAACAGTTACTTTATTTATTTATTTATTTATTTGCCGCATTCTCAGCCAGAGGTGACTCAAGGCAATTGACAGTCAGGAACGATTTGATGCCATAACAAATATCAAAATACAGTTAAAACAATGTATTGTCGAAGGCTTTCATGGCCGGAATCACTGGGTTGTTGTAGGTTTTTTCAGGCTCTATGGCCGAACGTATCTCCTGTCCAAACATATCTCCTTCTATGTCCCACCTCGAAGTTTAAGATCTTCGGGGGAGGCCCTGCTCTCGGCCCCGCCTCTATCACAAGTGAGGTTGGTGGGGATGAGGGACAGGGCCTTCTTGGTGGTGGCCCCTCGCCTGTGGAATTCACTCCCTGGGGAAATTAGGTCATCAACATCCCTCCTCTCCTTCAGAATGCTGAAAACATGGATATGGGACAAGGCCTTTGGGTAATCTGGCAGACTGGCAAGGTAATGACGACCAGAAATTGGAATGGACTATGGTAATGCTGAATGGACTTATGGATATCAGAACTCGGTGAACATTGGCCACTTGATTGTCTTTTAATTGTTTTAATTGATTGTTTTTAACTATTGTGGTTATTACTATTATGTAATTTATCTGTTGAATTGTTGGCATCGAATTGTGCTGGTTGTAAGCCGCCCTGAGTCCCCCCTTGGGGTTTGAGAAAAGCGGGGTAGAAGTGCCCGAAATAAATAAATAAATAAATGTTCTAGAGGCATTCTCTCCTGACGTTTCACCTGCGTCTATGGCAAGCATCCTCAGAGGTAGTGAGGTCTCTTGGAACTAGGAAAATTGGGTTTATATATCTGTGGAATAATGTCCAAGGTGGGACAAAGGACTCTTGTCTGCTGGAGCTAGGTGTGAATGTTTCAACTGACCATCTTGATTAGCATTTGATGGCCTGGCAGTGCCTGGGGCAATCTTTTGTTGAGAGGTTAAAACAATTATAAAAACCCTAGTCTTTCCACAGATATATAAACCCATTGTCCTATTTCCAACAGACCTCACTACCTCTGAGGATGCTTGCCACAGATGCAGGCGAAACATCAGGAGAGAATGCCTCTAGAACATGGCCATATAGCCCCAAAAAAACCTACAACAACCCAATTATAAAAACAATTCAACATTTAAAATGTAATATAAAATGCAAATATATCTGTCAAAACAAGATCCTCGGCGTTGCCTTACTAAAATAGTTGTCCAGTTACATCGTCAGTCATTCCTTATATTTGTTTACGTCTAATTATGCTCCAGTAGAAAAAGCTTGCTTGAAGAGCCAGGTCTTAACCATTTTGCAGAATGTTAGAAGGGAGGGAGCTGATCTTATATTCCTTGGGAGGGCGTTCCATAGTCAAGGGGCCACCACTGAGAAGGCCCTGTCTCTCGTCCCCGCCAAATGCATATGCGAGGAAGGCGGGATCGAGAGCAGGGCCTCCCCAGATGATCTTAAAGTCCTAGATGGTTCATAAGGAGAGATACGTTCGGATAGGTAAGCTGGACCGGAATCGTTTATCTAGGCTTTAGCTGTCCAGGAACTTGCAGAGAGAGACAATTCTTGCTTCATGAGCTACTAGAAGAAGATCTTCCATATGGACACCTAAAGACCATTGAATCTATCTCAAAGAACATTGAATCCTATTCCAAATCATGGGATCCTTGTTTCATGCTCGTCCCTAGAATCCAAGAGCGAAGGGACCCCAAGGGTCAACCAGCCAACCCCCTTCTTTCTGCCAGGTAGGGAAACACCTACCGCAGGTGCATCAGGTAGCAGAGCACCCTCCTGGGGGGCTCACCGACGACTGGGCCGACCCCCTGCTCCTCCTCCACGGGAACCAGGAAGATGCGATGGCGCAGGAAGGTGATGTGGTTGGCGGGCATGTCGTGGAAGTCGTAGGTCACCAGGAACATCTTCACCACTGTCTTGTTGGGGTTGAATAAGGTCTGGAAGAGAGAAAGAGAAAGAAATTGTCCTTTGATTTCAACATAGACCGTTTTCAGGGTCAGTGCTGAAGACAAAGATTAAGAGCCTTTTTGCCGGCGGGCAGCATCTGAGTCAGCAGCAGAATTGGAGTAGCAGCCTGACCCTTGGTTGTTTTGCTTGCTTGCTTGCATGTTGCAATGTTGCAATGCAATGGCTAGGTTTCATTCCTTTAAACTGTAAACCACCGCCTCCTCCTGAGAAAAATGTATAATATCACAAAGGACGACCACCTCACCCGCCTCATAGGAAACCTGCTACAAAACAGGAGCTTTTTTGTTGAGTTCCAGGGCCAGAGAAGCAGATGGCGGAAACAGAAGAACGGCCTGCCTCAGGGGAGCGTGCTCACTCCATCCATGTTCAACATCTACACAAATGACCAGCCACTGCCAGAAGGGACAGAGAGTTTCATCTATGCTGATGATCGTGTCATTACTGCTCAAGCAGGGAGCTTTGAGATGGTTGAACAGAAGCTCTCCGAAGCTCTAGGTGCTCTTACTGCCTATTACAGGGAAAACCAGCTGATCCCTAATCCACCTTAAACACAGACATGTGCCTTTCATCTCAAGAACAGACAAGAATCCCGAGCTCTGAAAATCACCTGGGAAGGAAGGAATCCCACTGGAGCATTGCAGCGCACTCAAATACCTGGGAGGAGTCACCCTGGACCGTTCTCTGACCTACAAGAAGCACTGCCTGAACATCAAGCAAAAAGTGGGTGCTAGAAACAGTATCATACGAAAGATGGCTGGCACAACCTGGGGATCACAACCAGACACAGTGAAGACATCTGCCCTTGCGCTATGCTACTCTGCTGCTGAGTATGCATGCCCAGTGTGGAACACATCTCACCACGCTAAAACAGTGGATGTGGCTCTTAATGAGACATGCCGCATTATCACAGGGTGTCTGCGCCCTACACCACTGGAGAAATTACACTGCTTATCCGGTACTGCACCACCTGACATCTGCCGTGAAGTAGCAGCCAATAGTGAAAGGACCAAGGCAGAGACATCTCGAGCACATCCCCTGTTTGGGTATCAGCCAGCATGTCAACGACTTAAATCAAGAAACAGTTTTCTAAGATATACAGAGACACTCGCTGGAACACCTCAGCAAGCGAGAGTCCAAAAGTGGCAGGCTCAAACCAGAACCTCAACCAATGGCTGATACCAAATGAGAGACTCCCCCCTGGGCACACAGAAAACTGGGAGACTTGGAAGACGCTGAACAGACTGCGCTCTGGCACCACGAGAAGAAATGGGGCTACAAAGTGGAATCCACGACATGCGAGTGTGGAGAAGAGCAAACCACTGACCACCTGCTGCAATGCAACCTGAGCCCTGCCACATGCACAATGGAGGACCTCCTTGCGGCAACACCAGAAGCACTCCAAGTGGCCAGATACTGGTCAAAGGACATTTTATCAACTACCAAGCTTGTAAATTCTGTGAAAGTGAGCGACAATGTTTGCGGGGACCGGCTGTACCGACTAGAACAGCTGCCATGGATCTCAGAGAGACAAGAGAGCCAATGTGTTGGGTCTCTGGAGAGTCACCTTTCCACCTGGCATGGCCTTTGCCTCTTTCCCCCAACTCTATGGGGAGAAGAAGGTCCTTAGACTGCCCATCTTCATGGTGTCAAGCTCAGCCTCGATCCCTTGTCTGGCCACAACTCACCACTTGGATGGTGCCCGTCTTGGGGATGCTGTAACCCTTCTTTCCCAGAGCTTCCAAGTCAATGACTCCCTAGAAGAGGAAGAGGAAGGAAGGTGGATTAGGCAAGAAAGCTCAGGTCCCCACCTGAGTGGGGACGGTCATGTCAGGAGCAAAGGAGACGAAGCCAGAGACGAGATCTTCTATTATTGAGTTACTCATAGTATGCAAAGAGCAACGAAAGCAGCAGGTTCCATTTATAAGCTGTACCATCATAGATACCCAGGCACAATCAGACCTACTCTGGAAGTCCTTAAAACAAAAATAGTGCCAGCACTTATATTTGGGGCTGAAATTTGGGGGCACATCAATTTGGCCAAGATCGAAGCCTTCCAAGTTAAGCAGCTTTGCACCTTCCTCGGCCTTTCCAGAACAACGCTGATGGTGGCAGTAAGGGCTGAGCTAGGAATACTCCCAGTCAAAGCTCAAATCTTAATGAGACAGTTTAATTACTGGTCAAAAGTAAACTCTATGGTTCCCAGTAGACTTCCTCGCCTATGTCTAGAGCAGTGGTTCTCAACCTGGGGGTCGGGACCCCTGGGGGGGTCACGAGGGGGTTCCAGAGGGGTCGCCAAAGACCATCCAAAAACATAGAATTTTCTGTTGATCGTAGGGGTTCCATGTGGGAAGTTTGGCCCAATTCTATCATTGGTGGGGATCAGAATGATCTTTTATTGTAGGTGAACTATAAATCCCAGCAACTAAAACTCAAATGCCAAGGTCTATTTTCCCCAAACTCCACCACTGTTCATTCACATTGGGCATGTTGAGTATTTGTGCCAGGTTTGGTCCAGATCCATCATTGTTTGAGTCCATAGTGCTCTCTGGATGGAGGTGAACTACAACTCCAAACCTCAAGGTCAATGCCCACCAAACCCTTCCAGTATTTTCTGTTGGTCAAGGGAGTTCTGGCAAGATTGGTTCAATTCTATCATTGGTGGAGTTCATAGTGCTCTTTGATTGTAGGTAAACTATAAATCCCAGCAACTACAACTCCCAAATGACAACATCAATCCCCTGCCAACCCCACCAGTATTCAAATTGGGGCATATCGGGTATTTGTGCCAAATTTGGTCCAATGAATGAAAATACATCCTGCATATCAGATATTTGTATTATGATTCATAACAGGGGCAAAATTATAGTTGTGAAGTAGCAACAAAAATAATATTTTGGTTGGGGGTCACCACAACATGAGGAACTGTATTCAGGGGTCGCAGCATTAGAAAGGTTGAGAACCACTGGTCTAGAGGATCAAGTCCAGCATGACCAGAAGTCATCGTGGATGGCGGCTCTGAATAATGAGCTGGCTGGATTCGGTCTGCCTTTGCCATTTCTGGGTGTTCTGGGTCCGGGGGGCAGGGCAAGTGCTCAAGCGGCGCATTCGGGATGTCTATGTACAGCTGAACCTAGAGAGCATAGGTAGGTCTTCAGCCACAAGGTTTTTAGCTTCCCACAAAAGGAATATTCATTGAGAGCACTACCTAACTATTCCACTTCCTCTACCCTTAAAAAGAATATATACTAGGTATTGTCGAAGGCTTTCATGGCTGGAATCACTAGGTTCTTGTGGGTTTTTTCGGCCTATAGAGCCAGGTTCTAGAGGCATTTCTCCTGACGTTTCGCCTGCATCTATGGCAAGCATCCTCAGAGGTATGAGGTCTGTTGGAATTAGGACAATGGGCACTGCAGACTACTTCAACCAGAGAAGTCAGCCATAGCAGAGCACCTGATGAACCAGCCTGGACACAGCATATTATTTGAGAACACAGAAATGCTGGACCACACCAACAACCACCATGTCAGACTACACAGAGAAGCCATTGAAATCCACAAGCATGTGGACAATTTCAACAGAAAGGAAGAGACCATGAAAATGAACAAAATCTGGCTACCAGTATTAAAAAACTCTAAAATTATAACAGCTAAACAACAGAGAGGAAAAAACCAGGCACAGATTAACACCTCCCAGGAACAGATTTTCCCAGGCTCAGGCAGACCTTCAAATGCTAATGAAGGTGATCAGCGAAACATTCACACCTAACTGCAGCAGGGAAGAGCTCCTTGCCCCACCCCAGGCATTCCACAGATATATAAACCCATTGTCCTAATTCCAACAGACCTCATACCTCTGAGGATGCTTGCCATAGATGCAGGCGAAACGTCAGGAGAAATGCCTCTAGAACATGGCTCTATAGCGCGAAAAAACCCACAAGAACCTAATATATACTAGGGCTAGGTTTGAACAACTCGGTACTATGGTGCAAACCGGGCGCTACTGTAACATCCCAAGAAGGGAGAGATTCTGGGTCTGGGCAGAACAAACAGTGGAAGACATTGAACATTTCTTAATTGACTGTCCAGCATATCCTGAATTGCGAGACAGGTATTTACATCCAATATTATCCAACTGCAGGTCCCCCAACAGAAATGATATTCTCACATCCCTCTTGCAAGGGCAGGAAAGATCCAGCATCACCAGAGTCAGCCTTTTTTATTCTGAAAGCTATTAAGAAAAGAGCAGATTTCCTGAAAGAAGAACCAGGAAAATAAGACTGACTCTAAATAAAAAGTCAGCTGCTGTCCTCACCTTTTTGCCTTGTTTTTTACACGTGTTCTATTTTGAAATGGTCATATGACTGATCAAATAAATAAATATTATTAGTTGCTTTCATTTGGCGGCTGCATTGTTTATAAATCTCAGAGGAGTACTACTGACCAAGAGGTTATGAGTTCAAAGCCAGCCCAGGTTGGAGTGAGCTTCTGGCCATTTGTCTAACTTGCTGTCAACCTTTGCAGCTCGAAAGACAGTTGCATCTGTCAAGTAGGAAATTTAGGTGCCACTTATGCAAGGAGACTAATTTACGACGCCATAAAAAACTCTCCAGCAGCAGGCAAAGAATGAGGAAGTACTCCATTGGTGTCACAAGTGGACGGTGAAGCGACAGCTCCCCCGGTGGCCGGAATTCAAAAAAGCATACCCTCATGAAGCTGGAAAGTTAAATAGCCTCTGAGTGTCTGTCTATATATGTTGTGTATCTATGGTATTGAATATTTGCCATGTATGTGTGCATTGTGATCTGCCCTGAGTCCCCTGTGGGGTGAGAAGGGCGGAATATAAATACTGTAAATAATAAATAATAATTCCAGACTGGCTGACGATCCAGTACAGATAAAAATATCGTCTTTCTAGCCTCTTTTCTGGCTTTGGCTTCTGTTAACACCTCCTGTTAAGTCTCTTTTCTTCTTTAAACTGCAGACTTGGTTCCTTAACACTTCAGACTTGTTTCTCCAAGTCTTAAACTTAATTTCTTCAACCTTTGGCTTGACTTTTTTAACAACTTTTGACTGAGTTTCCTTAAACTCTGACGTGGAAGATGTTGCAGCCTCTAAGCTCCTTGGCACCCTTAGACTGACTAGCTGTAAACACTGTCATCTTGGCCTCTGGGAGGTTTCTTAAAAGGACAGGGTGTAATTCAGGTTCCCTCCCAAAGAAAACTATACAAAAAGGAACTGAACTCATTCGAACTAATGGGACAATCAAGGCTCAATCAAGAAAACACTAACAGCCACTGTGGGGACAAGACATACTGTGTTATCTGAGGTGTATTACCTGCATAAAAGAAAGGTTCTTTGAAATCTTACCCGAGTATCGTGAGCATTTTATCTCCTATTTCTTAGTATAAGCTTATACATAGCTCTGGCCGCACAGCACTCTACTCTGCTATAGCTACCAAATACACTGGTCACCTTTTCTTAAAGGCATGGGCTGGGACTGAATCCAACCAAAAGCCCCCACTCGCATCTATCTTGCAACTTTCCCCTCAATGCGCCTACCAGGAAGGGCGAGGGGGCGCTGTGCTCCGCTATGTCGAAGTAGGTGACCTCCACCGGCAGAGTGGCATGTTGCGGGCAGTAGGAGCCGCTGGCCCCGATCTCCGCGGTGAAGCCCTCGATGCGGCCAGACGGTGGGAAGCGGCCCTTCAGCATGGACTCCTGGGTGGGAAGGCAGGAGCAGAGTCACAAAAGGGATAAGGATGGTGTTCAAGGGGCTCTGTTGCACTCCAGAGCACGAAAAAAAACAACCTGACTTTAAACACTACACGTTGAATAGGAAAACAATCCTTTTATTGAAGATAATTAAAAAGCATCAAGTTAAAAAGCACTTTAAAGAAATAGGTAAATCCAATTAGGTAAGAAGATAAGCAGGAACAAAACAGTCCAGGGTAAAGTTCAGCAAAGTCCATGAAAACAAAGTCCACACTTCTCTAATATAATCCAGAAAACCAGAAAACATTAATCCAAGACATGAGTATGTAGTCATAAAATCCAAGAATCAAAACCATGAAACAAAAAAATACTTATGCATTAATATTTATTTATTTACTTTATTTACTTTATTTATATACCGCTTTTCTCAGCCCTCAGGCGACTCAAAGCGGTGAACAACATCAATACAAAACATCATGAGACAAGTAAAGAGCAATTAAAAACAATTGTAACACAAATCAATAATCTTCCATGCTAGGCTTCCATGAACAAGGACGAGAACTTAACTTGATCCCAAATGATGCTTCATCTGACTATATTTCCCATACTTGGAACTTTTATCCCCTCGTTAAGCTATCCGAAGCACACAGAAATTGGTTTCGCTTTAATTGAGATTCCCTTATCTTTTTCTGTCGGATTCTAGCAGACCACCGAAGGCACTGTTCAGCTTTTCTGTTTGGACTAATCTCCTGCTGTCTATCTATTTGCTCATGAACTTCTGCAGGTGCTGAGTTGTTTTCAAGCCCCAAATCCTGGGAACTCTGACCTGAGTCCCCCTTTGGGGGTTGAGAAGGACGGGATAGAAATGCGAGAAATAAATAAATAAATAACTCTCTGGTAACAATGGGAGTATACCATCATCCCCACACCATTCAGGGACATTCTCATGGGAAACTACACTATGAACAGGGATCTCTTGTTCATTCTCTGCATCAATATCCTTGACCTTCCCTTATTTTTTTCTGTTGGATTCTGGCAAACCGCCGAAGGCACTGTTCGGCTTTTCTGTTTGGACTAATCTCCTGCCGTCTATCTATTTGCTCATTAACTTCTGCAGGTGCAGAGTTGTTTTCAAGCCCCAAATCCTGGGAACTCTCTGGTAGCAATTCAGGGAGTACACCATCATCCCCACACCCTTCAGGGACATTCTCATGGGAAACTACACTATGAACAGGAATTCCTGGGTCATTCTCTGCATCAGTATCATTGACCAAACCATTACCATCTTGAAACTCATTGCCATCACTCCCCGCATCCAAAGCACCCTGATCCTGAAACACAATCACAGGCTGAGCTCCAACAGGCTCAGAGGCAGAATAGGGCCTCTCTTGGGGTGCTATCCTAACCCATTCTTCAGTACTGTTGCAACCCAGAGCAGGAAACTGGACCCTCAGACAACAATCCACCACACTTGGCTTCAGGAAAACAATCCTTTTTTATTGAGGAAAGATGAATACAAAATAGAGGAAAAATGCAAAGGTAAAAAGCCACAGTAAAAATCAGCAACAAGAGATGTCCATAAACAAGATCATGAAACCATCAGCAAAACTGCTGAATCCTGGAACTTGTTAGGAAACCACTAACCATACTTAGCACAACTAAAAAACCTCAGTGGAACAAGGCTACTTGAATCAGGAGACCTGCAAACGCTGGCACATGAATCTGGAACGATGCCTGGTCTGAAGCTGTATTCAGGCCAGGCATATTTAAGGCCAAGAAATCTATTGTGAGACACGCCTGAAGATTTTGTTTGGATTTCTTTCAATCTGGCTGACCTGCGTAAACATTGTGCTTCTCCCCGACTCTGCCAAATCTGCCCCCGCCTATCCTCATTAGGCAGGCCAGGTGCCTGATTCTCTGGAGAGCTAAAACTGGGAGGAAAAGGGAGTGAACCATCTCCACTTGGCTCGGAATGTATGTTCTCATGGGAATCTTGACTTTCGCTTTCCAAGGCTGTAGGATTTTCACTACTCAAACCATCATCATTTAAATTGGCCTCAGAATTCACATTGACATCTACATGGGCATCGGGAAATACAATCAGAGAGTCAGGTTCAAGTTCACACACAGGCTGAACCCCAACAAGTATGGCCCTTCTTCCAAGACCCTGTCCCATACTTTATCAAGTATCTTTTCCCCCTAGTGACCACAAACAAAGGGCTCTATAATACAGTCAGCCTCTGCTAATGAGGAGGAGAGCACATCCCTATCTCTCCCCATTCACCCCAAACCAGTGATCCCAGAGGAAAGCCATCCTTCCCAGGAGCTGCTCCGTTTTACCTCGAAGTTCCCCAGAAGGGCCCGGCTGGTGGAGGTGGTGGCCCAGGGGCTCGGAGGGGACCGGCTGCCTGCCGAAGCCCTGCGGAGGCTGCTGCGGAGAGATCTCCTGTGGGAGCAGAAAGGCACGCGTCAGTCTGCTGGGAATGCAGCGGGGGAAACTCTTCCTGGGAGGATGTTGGCTTTGATGCCACCCAGAGTCCCGTGTTGGACAGACAGGAAAGGCTACAGGGAGCCATCATGGGATTGAGGCAGGAGGAGCAGACCAGCCACAAGCCAGGTCCAGGTGCCCAGCCCACCAGAGACATGTGTCTGTAAAGAATGAATGTCTGAATGCATGTAGAAGGGCAGAAGAAACAGGCCTGAAGAAAATCAACATGGAGTTCTTGCAAGGCATGATATGGGTCGGCCTTGGCAGTCGAAGCGAGGAGGCAGCAAGGCATAGCTGAACAACAATGGACAATAAGGTGTGTGACCGAGCATGTAAGGAGTGTGCAGGTGTACCCCATAAGTCATGAGGCCTGGAATGTGAATGTTCTGAACTTGAAAAAAACAAGGACTTGAAAGGAACAGAACAACCTGATTATTAAAAAGAAGAAAAATGATCAGTGATCAGTCTTTTCCGAGGAGGTGCGGACGCTCCGTTGCCATGGATCAGGAAGCGTGTAAGAACATGCATGCTTCCTGATCCATGGCAACGGAGCGTCCACACCTCCTCGGAAAAGACTGATCACCTTCGCCGGAGGAGGCCTGTGTGCGCGTGAGTATGCGTGAATGTGTGTGTGCACGAGAGCTCTCCTTGATGTGATTCTGATATGATTCTGTGATGATTGTATTTCAATAAATGTTACATGAATAGTGTCAAAACCAAATTTGGTCTCTAAAGTGTCTCATTGATCTAAACTACCTTACTATTCCTTGAACACTCTGCACAAAGAACATGTCAGGTTTTACAATGTATTGTAATGTAATATAGCTGAGTCGTGCACTGCTAATAGGCTTCTATTGGGAATGCTGAGTCATGCATTAACTGTATATAGAACTTCATTTGGGGAATGTGTTCTGGCCTAGTCCAGGTGATTGTGAATGATGCAATCCTGGGTCTGAGTTAAGTTAATGAGTTGGGAACCAATCAGAGATTGCTATGTGTAATTGTATAGAATTGTATATAAGGAAGTCATGTAGAGTGTATTCTCTCTCCTTGTGCTGTGATATTGTTCATCGAAGGCTCTATGTAATTGATTAAAAGAACCTGTCTGCTAAGACAAGATATAACTGTGTGCTGTGATAAGTTTGTAATGTCATCTAGACTGGGGGAAAGATAATGGTAAAACTAACAATGGCCGGGCATGTGCTCAAGTGACCGTAAAAGGTTCCAGCGTGACTGCAGGCTGTGGGAGCAGTTGACTGAAAATACTGTGCAGGAAGAAGCTACTGGAAAGCGCTGAAGTTGTGCAACTGATCTGCTGTTGAATTGTGAAGTTAATCTCAACAGAACAGGAACCTCTTTGGGTTCATAACATGTCCAGCTCCTCCACACAGCAGGACCTCCAGAAGGCAGTGGTCAAACTCTGCCCAACAGCAAAAGGAATCAACAAACACTTACTGTTTGAGACGCAGCCCAGTCTTCAGCTGACAGTTGCCAGGTCCGCTGTTCGTTGAGCCCTGGAAGAGACACGAAGGAGGAGCTGTCAGGTGAATTATTATTATTATTTTATTATTTTATATCCTGATCTTCTCAACCTCCGTAGAGGGACTCAGACCGGCTTACAGCAAGGATTCAATGCTAATAGTACAATCTAAAAACATCATATAATAACAAATAAGCCAAATCACCAAGATAAAATCATGTCCAACTCAGTCCGTATGTGCGGTCGATAACTTTGTTCTGTAGCTGGTTTCAACCATTACTCAGGGAATGCTTCCTTCCATAGCCAGGATTTCACCAGCCTCCTGAAGGACAGGGAGGAGGGGGCAGATCTGATCTCAATCGACCGAGGGGCCACCACAAAAAAGGCCCCGTCTCTCGTTCCCGCCAGACATGATTGCAAAAGTGGCAGGACCGAGAGCAGGGCACCATCAGAATATCTTAATTGTCTTGATTGTTCATAGGGGAGAATACGTTTGGACAGGTAAACCGGGCCGGAACCGTATAGGGTTTTGTAGGTTAAAACCAGCACTTTGAATTGTGCTCAGAAGCTAATTGGCAGCCAGTGGAGCTCGCGCAACAAAGGAGTTGTGCACTCACTGTACTCCGCTCCTGTTAGAAATCTGGCTGCCAAGCATTGGACTAATTGCAGCTTCGGACAGTCTTCAAGGGCAACCCCACATAGAGAGCGTTGCAGTAGTCAATACAGGATGTAACCAGAGCGTGGACCACCGTGGCCAAGACCCTGTCCCATACTTTATCAAGCATCTTTTTCCTCTAGTGCCATGATGGCGAACCTACGACACGTGTGTCAGCACTGACACGCGTAGCCATTTTCAATGACACACAGCCGCATGCGGCCGCATCCCGAGAAGGACGTTTTTCTGTAATGCCGAGATATATGGCATTATAGAAAAAGCAGGTAACTTAAATAATTAGTTTTTGGTTTATTAAATACAGTTATATATTACAATAATATATTGTTGTTATTTAACTATAAATATCATGAAATTATGGGTTTTTCTCGAAGTGACACCCCACTCGAGTTATGCTCGGTTTTTTGGCGATTATTGACACACCAAACTCAAAACGTTGCCCATCATTGCCCTAGTGACAACAGATAAAGACTACAACCTACAGCACCATCCCACCCCGTAACAACCTCACCTGTGACCCAAACAACTTGGGGAGGAGAGCAGCCCAGGAAACGTGGGATGGAGTTCAGGGAAGGTTTTAGACCTAGCATGGGCAAACTTTGGCCCTCCAGTTGTTTTGGACTTCAACTCCCAAAATTCCCAATAGCCTACTAGTTGTTAGGAACTGTGAGAGTTGAAGTCCAAAACACCTGGAGGGCCAAAGTTTGCCCATGCCTACTCTACCCCTTTGTGTGTAGCCTGTTGTCGACCTTTGCAATCAGAAAAACAGTTGCATATATCAAGTAGGAAAATTAGGTACCACCTTTAAAAGTGTGGGGAGGCTAAATTAACTGATTTATGAGGCCATTATGAGACCTGAAGAAGAGAAGGCTGAGAGGAGATATGATAGCCATGTATAAATATGTGAGAGGAAACCACAGGGAGGAGGGAGCAAGCTTGTTTTCTGCTTCCTTGGAGACTAGGACGCGGAACAATGGCTTCAAACTACAAGAGAGGAGATTCCATCTGAACATGAGGAAGAACTTCCTGACTGTGAGAGCCGTTCAGCAGTGGAACTCTCTGCCCCGGAGTGTGGTGGAGGCTCCTTCTTTGGAAGCTTTTAAGCAGAGGCTGGATGGCCATCTGTCAGGGGTGATTTGAATGCAATATTCCTGCTTCTTGGCAGGGGGTTGGACTGGATGGCCCATGAGGTCTCTTCCAACTCTATGATTCTATGATTCTATGATTAAGAAGCATTCCAGCGGGGAAGCATGCGGGGAATGCGGAAGTGCTTCATCAGTGTCGCAGATGGACGATGAAAGCGACAGCACCCCTGGCGGCCAGAAAAAGTTAAATAGCCTCTGTCTATGTCTGTATATGTTTGTATGTCAAAAAATGGCATTGAATATTTGCCATATATGTGAACACTGTAATCCGCCCCGAGTCCCCTGCGGGGTGAGGAAAAGGGCGGAATATAAAAGCTGTAAATAAATACATTTGTACAACACCTCCCCACTCAGAGAACCCACCTTGGCTGCCGGAAGCAGGTGGTTCCAGAATGGGGCCCCCTTGGCATCAGTGCTGCGGCAGGAGGTGGGAACGGCGGGGCTGTGCGGGGTCCTCTTTTTCCGCACAGGTGGAGGCCCCTCGTCCTCGGAGCCGGTCTCCGCACCCCCCTCGGTTGCAGGGAGCAGCTTCCGCTTGGCGGGGCAACTCCTGCTGTTGCCTCCCAGGAGCCTGGCGCTGGAGCAGGGGGTCTTCTCCGCTGAGCCCAGTCCTGGGGAGGTACCAGGACCATGCTCCGCGAGTGTCTCCGAGGTGCTGGGCTGTGTGTGTCCGTCGCCATCCGGTTCCCCCGGCGGGGCTGGGTGTGCTAAGTTGTGCAAATCGGGATCAAGTAGTAAACGGTGGCGGCTGAGGTGAGGGGTGCTGCCACCGCCGCTGCCCCCCTCATACCCGGAGGCGGAGGAGTGACCTCCGGGCGAGGGCGGGGCACAGTCTCTCGTCTTCGTGTGCAAAGTATCGCAAGATGTGCGGGGCCCGTGCAAGGCGGTGGCACTGTCATCAGAGGTGGCGGCAGCGTGCCCCCCTCGGGTCCTGGCGGGGCCGGCCACTCCTCCTCCGCAAGGCCGGCCGGGGCTGCCTTCTCGCCGGTGCTCCACCACCCGGAGGCCGCTGTGGGAGAAGTGCTGCGCGGAACCCCCCAAGGGGAGGTCGTCCACCAGGAGCCCGTCTTCGATGCCGTCGTCCCCTTCCCAGAGGCCGCGCTTGGCATCCCATTCGCCCTCCTCGGCCGGCCGCTGGGGCTCCGGGCACGGCCGCTTGACCGGCTGCCGCCCGGGCGCCCTGTGCTCCAGAGGGTGGGAGCAGCCAGCCAGTGGGGAGAAAATGGAGACCTGGTAGACCTTCTGGCATGTCAGCTCCGGCGGCCCGCGGCCCATCAGGACACCATGGGGTCGGCGCCAGGGGCACGGAGTCCCTTCCTCCTCTCCTTCCTCGTCCTCCTCGTCATCGTCCTCCTCGTCCTCCCGGCTTGTGCCAGTCCTGCACTCCTGGGGGAGGGCTGACTCCGTGTTGATGTGCCGCATGGGGGGTAGCGGGCAGGAAGGGCTAAAGTGCCGTGGGATTAGGGCCTCCGAACTGGGCCCCTAACACAAAGCCAGCTGCCGAGCCACATCTGGAAGGGAGGGACAAGACCGGGAGGGTGAGGCCGTATGGGGAATCGCATCCCGACAAAATCACACACACACACAGACCAGAAAGGAAAATGTATAAGGGAGCAAATAATAAATACTCTATTGTCAAAGGCTTTCATGGCCGGAATCACTGGGTTGTTGTAGGTTTTTTCAGGTTATATGGCCATGTTCTAGAGGCATTTCTCCTGACGTTTCGCCTGCATCTATGGCAAGCATCCTCAGAGGTGAGGTCTGCTGGAAATGGGAAAAATTCCTTGCTGCACAGTTACAAAGCCACATTGGGCTCACAACACACTACATCAAGGACTCAGCCCACTTCATTGAAAAAATCAGCAATCTCAAGCTAAATACAAATGACAAACTGATCAGCTTTGATGTGGTGTCTCTATTTACCATGGTCCCAGTTGCAGACACCATGGCACTCATCAACCAGAAGTTCCCAGAAGACATCATGGCGCTGTTTCACCATTGCCTCACCACCAGCTACTTTCAGTGGGACAATGAATTCTATGAATAGAAAGATGGAGTAGCTATGGGGAGCCCTCTCAGCCCGGTCATAGCTAACTTCTACATGGAACACTTTGAAGAACAAGCCCTGGAGACAGCAACCAAAAAGCCCACGATATGGTTCAGATATGTGGATGGCACCTTCACCATTTGGAGCCATGGAGAAGAAGAACTCAACAGGTTCCTGGACCATCTTAACAGCATCCACCCAAACATCCAGTTCACTATGGAAAAAGAAAATGAAGGAAGATTGCCTTTTCTAGATGTCCTAGTCATCCGTAAACCAGATCAACAATTGGGTCACACCATCTACAGAAAACCCACACACACAGATAGATATCTACACAAAAACTCCAACCATCACCCAAGTCAAAAAAGAAGCACCATTAAAGCCTTGGCAGACCGTGCAAAAAGAATCTGCGAAGCCCACCTCCTCCAAGATGGACTGAACCACCTCAACTGGGCTCTCCAGGCCAATGGAGACTCCACCTCAGACATCAGAAGAGCTGCAAGACAACCAAGGAGAAGCCACGAGAGTCAAGACGAAGATCCACCCAGAGGAAAAGTGTTCTTGCCATACATCAAGGGAACCACTGACCGCAGAGGGAAGCTGATGAGGAAACACAACATACAAACAATCTACAAACCCACCAAGAAAATCCAACAAATGCTACGTTCAGCAAAGGACAAGAGGGATCCTCTCACTTCTGCAGGAGTCTCCCGTATACTATGCAGCTGTGGACAAGTCTACATAGGGACCTCCAAACGCAGCAACATTGCCCAAACACGAATAAAGGAACATGAAAGGCATTGCAGACTCCTTCAACCAGAGAAATCAGCCATAGCAGAGCACCTGATGAACCAACCTGGACACAACATGTTATTTGAGAACACAGAAATGCTGGACTACACCAACAACCACCATGTCAGGCTACACAGAGAAGCCAATGAAATCCACAAGCATGTGGACAATTTCAACAGAAAGGAGGAAACAATGAAAATGAACAAAATCTGGCTACCAATATTTAAAAACTCTAAAATTACAACAGCAAAACAACAGAAGGGAAACAATCAGGGACATCTAATCACCTCTCAACAAAAGATTCCCCCAGGCATTGCCAAGCCATCAAATGCTAATCAAGGTGGTCAGTTGAAACATTCACACCTAGCTCCAGCACACAAGAGTCCGTTTTCCCACCCTGGTCATTCCACAAATATATAAACGCATTTTCCTAACTCCAACAGACCTCACTACCTCTGAGGATGCTTGCCATAGATGCAGGCGAAACGTCAGAAGAGAATGCCTCTAGACCATGGCCATATAGCCCGAAAAAACCTACAACAACCCAGTGATTCCAGTCATGAAAGCCTTCGACAATACAATAAAAGAACCTTTTAAATACTTTTTAAAGTTTGAAAAGTATTCATGACGCAAAGAATGGTGGTGCCTCACCAAACTACAAACCCAAGGATCCCATAGCATTGTGTCAAGGCAAATAAATGAGAGATGATGCTCCTCAAAGAGGAGCTCCTGAAACAGCTTCCCCTTTGGCTTTGAATGTATGCCACAAATCTAATGAGCACCCCAATTCTGGCAAGGTAGTTTAGCCCAAAAAGGTGAGCATTAGAATTGAGTAAAGATGGTATGTTGGTATATATGAGGTTGTGGCAGGAAATGGGAGAGGCTACGCTGTATAGATTAACTGTTGGAATTATATGCTGGAAAACATTATTCTCAAGGTATATGTCTGGAAGCAGAGTTAAAATCTCCCAGTGCCTAGAGAGGCCAGACCAGGAATATGACCAACCCAGATGCAATATCCGGAGGTGTAAACATAGAGGTATGCACAGAAGGGAAGTGATAAAAAGACAGGACCATGTGCTTGATCTCTGTCTTCTGTCTCTGAGTGGTAATCTAGGTGAGTTAAATTGTAAATAATTAAGATTAGTGTATTGTCGAAGGCTTTCATGGCCAGAATCACTGGGTTGTTGTAGGTTTTCCGGGCATTTTCTCCTGACGTTTTGCCTGCATCTATGGCAAGCATCCTCAGAGGTAGTGAGGTCTGTTGGAAGTAGGAAAATAGGTTTATATATCTGTGGAATGACCCGGGTGGGACAAAGGACTCTTGTCTGCTGGAGCTAGGTGTGAATGTTTCATCTGACCACCTTGATTAGCATTTCATGGCTTGGAAGTGCCTGGGGGGAATCTTTTGTTGAGAGTGATTTGATGTGCCTGATTGTTTCCTCTCTGTTGTTTTGCTGTTGTAATTTTTGAGTTTTTTAATACTGGTAGCCAGATTTGGTCATTTTCATGGTTTCCTCCTTTCTGTTGAAATTGTCCACATGTTTGTGTATTTCAATGGCTTCTCTGTGTAATCTGACATGGTGGTTGTGAGAGTGGTCCAGCATTTCTGTGTTCTCAAATAATATGCTGTGTCCAGGCTGGTTCATCAGGTGCTCTGCTATGGCTGACTTCTCTGGCTGAAGGTGTCTGCAGTGCCTTTCATGTTCCTTGATCAGTGTCTGAGCAATGCTGCTTCGTTTGGTGGTCCCTATGGAGACTTGTCCACAGCTGCATGGTACACGGTAGACTCCTGCAGAAGTGAGAGGATCCCTCTTGTCCTTTGCTGAATGAAGCATTTGTTGGATTTTCTTGGTGGGTCTGTAGTTGGTTTGTATGTTGTGTTTCCTCATCAGCTTCCCTCTGCGCTCAGTGGTTCCCTTGATGTCTGGCAAGAACCCTTTTCCTCTGGGTGGATCTTCGTCTTGACTCTCGTGGCTTCCTCTCGGTGGTCTTGCAGCCCTTCTGATGTCTGAGGTGGAGTCTCCATTGGCCTGGAGAGCCCAGTTGAGGTGGTTCAGTCCATCTTGGAGGAGGTGGGGTTCGCAGATTCTTTTTGCACGGTCTGCCAAGGCTTTAATGGTGCTTCTTTTTTGACTTGGGTGATGGTTGGAGTTTTTATGTAGATATCTGTCTGTGTTTGTCACCTAAACTCGGCTCTACAGGCCAATGGATACAGCAGACAAAAGTCCTTTGTCCCACCCTGGTCATTCCACAGATATATAAACCCATTTTCCTACTTCCAACAGACCTCACTACCAATAAGGATGCTTGCCATAGATGCAGGCGAAACGTCAGGAGAAAATGCCTCTAGAACATGGCCATATAGCCCGGAAAAACCTACAACAACCCAATTAAGATTAGAACCAAAATAAACAGTGTGCTACCAAGGGTTCTTGGCAAAGATATAGCATTCCAGGGTGCTTGATTTAACTAGCTCAGAGGCAGGGGAAGAGCAGAGAAGGAGCAGCTGCTTCAAAAGCGTATGTCTCACATCTAACTGTCCAGGATCTGGAGTTTGCCAAATCCAGAGGGTAGGGACACCCCAGGCTGCTTTTTTGGGGACCCTACTCTGGATACCAAATATTCCTCAACGAGCAACAGGCAGAAGAAGCAATGCTCACCCCTCGGCCACTGACTCCGCTTCCCGGCTGCCGTCCTGCTCTCTCTGTCCAGCCGCAGGTGGTTCCCGGTGCAGCTCACGGGCGACACCTGCCAGTCCGGCACCCCCCAGAAGCGCCGCGGCTGCCGAGGGATGGCTCCCACCATCACGGGCCACCACGTGGGTTGCGCCCCTGGCCCTCACGCAAGGTCCTCACCGGCTGGTCAGGCAACTCAGGAGCAGCAGCACTGGAGAGAGGGAGAGAGACAGGTTTAATTTATTGATGTTAGGCCTAATTTACTGGTTTTAGGCTTTAATTTCATGTTAAGTTTTAATGTTATTTTCATATGCGGGGTTTCTCTGGGATTTTATGTCAGTATTTGTCTGTTTTACTATTATTATTATTATTATTATTATTATTTTACTGACACAAACACACAGTATGTTACAGCAAATGAGATATATATGCTGGATTTCGTATCACAAAATTATAAGTCAAACTCTATTATTATTATTATTATTATTATTATTATTATTATTATTATTATTTGAAACACAACAAGATGAGTCCACAGCAAACAAGATCACTCTGCCGGCTGTTGAATTGGATCACATGTCGGACATTTCCCAAATGTCTAGATCTGTGTGATGTATCGGCAGATAATGCGTGCAGATCCCAGTGAGGTGGCCTTCTGTAGCTGACAGGTGGTAATTTTGTCAGCGCTGATTGTGTTTAAGTGCAGGCCAAGGTCTTTAGGCACTGCACCCAGTGTGCCGATCACTACCGGGACCACCTTGACTGGCTTGTGCCAGAGTCTTTGCAGTTTGATCTTTATTATTATTATTATTATTATTATTATTATTATTATTATTTTAATATTTATTTTTGTCAGTGCTGATTGTGTTTAAGGGCAGGCCAAGGTCTTTAGGCACTGCACCCAGTGTGCCGATCACTACCGGGACCACCTTGACTGGCTTGTGCCAGAGTCTTTGCAGTTTGATCTTTATTATTATTATTATTATTATTATTATTATTATTATTATTTTTAATATTTATTTTTGTCAGCGCTGATTGTGTTTAAGGGCAGGCCAAGGTCTTTAGGCACTGCACCCAGTGTGCGATCACCACCGGGACCACCTTGTTCCAGAGTCTTTGCAGTTCGATCTTTATTATTTATTTTATTTACAGTATTTATATTCCGCCCTTCTTCTCACCCCGCAGGGGACTCAGGGCGGATTACAGTGTACACATATATGTCAAACATTCAATGCCAATTTTGACATACAACATATACAGACATACACAGAGGCTATTTAACTTTTTCTGGCCACCAGGGGAGCTGTCGCTTTCATCGTCCATCTGCGACACTGATGAAGTACTTCCACATTCCCCGCATGCTTTTTGCTGAAGTCTTTATGGCCTCATAAATCAGTTAATTTAGCCTCCCCACACTTTAAGGTGGTACCTTATTTTCCTACTTGATAGATGCAACTGTCTTTCGGGTTGTAAAGGTTGACAACAGGCTACACAATTGGTTGGAAACCCACTCCAACCTGGGCTGGCTTCGAACTCATGACCTTTTGGTCAGAGTGATCTTAATGCAGCTGACACTCAGCCAGCTGCACCACAATCCCAGTGTTGTTGTTGTTATTATTATTTTAATATTTATTTTTGTCAGCGTCGATTATGTTTAAGTGCAGGCCGAGGTCTTTAGGCACTGCACCCAGTGTGCCAGTCACCACTGGGACCACCTTGACTGGCTTGTGCCAGAATCTTTGCAGTTCGATCTTTATTATTATTATTATTATTGTTGTTGTTGTTGTTGTTGTTGTTGTTGTTGTTGTTATTTTAATATTTATTTTTGTCGGCGCTGATTGTGTTTAAGTGCAAGCCAAGGTCTTTAGGCACTGCACCCAGTGTGCAATCACCACTGGGACCACCTTGACTGGCTTGTGCCAGAGTCTTTGCAGTTTTTATTATTATTATTATTATTATTATTATTATTATTATTATTATATTTATTTTTGTTAGCGCTGATTGTGTTTAGGTGCAAGCCAAGGTCTTTAGGCACTGCGCCCAGTGTGCGATCACCACTGGGACCACCTTGACTGGCTTGTGCCAGAGTCTTTGCAGTTTGATCATTATTATTATTATTATTATTATTATTATTATTATTATTTTAATATTTATTTTTGTCGGCGCTGATTGTGTTTAAGTGCAAGCCAAGGTCTTTAGGCACTGCGCCCAGTGTGCGATCACCACTGGGACCACCTTGACTGGCTTGTGCCAGAGTCTTTGTAGTTCTATCTTTATTATTATTATTATTATTATTATTATTATTATTATTATTATTATTTTAATATTTATTTTTGTCAGCGCTGATTGTGTTTAAGGGCAGGCCAAGGTCTTTAGGCACTGCGCCCAGTGTGCGATCACCACTGGGACCACCTTGACTGGCTTGTGCCAGAGTCTTTGTAGTTCTATCTTTATTATTATTATTATTATTATTATTATTATTATTATTCTTATTATTATTATTTTAATATTTATTTTTGTCGGCGCTGATTGTGTTTAAGTGCAAGCCAAGGTCTTTAGGCACTGCGCCCAGTGTGCGATCACCACTGGGACCACCTTGACTGGCTTGTGCCAGAGTCTTTGCAGTTTGATCATTATTATTATTATTATTATTATTATTATTATTATTATTTTAATATTTATTTTTGTCAGCGCTGATTGTGTTTAAGGGCAGGCCAAGGTCTTTAGGCACTGCGCCCAGTGTGCGATCACCACTGGGACCACCTTGACTGGCTTGTGCCAGAGTCTTTGTAGTTCTATCTTTATTATTATTATTATTATTATTATTATTATTATTATTATTTTAATATTTATTTTTGTCGGCGCTGATTGTGTTTAAGTGCAAGCCAAGGTCTTTAGGCACTGCGCCCAGTGTGCGATCACCACTGGGACCACCTTGACTGGCTTGTGCCAGAGTCTTTGTAGTTCTATCTTTATTATTATTATTATTATTATTATTATTATTATTATTTTAATATTTATTTTTGTCAGCGCTGATTGTGTTTAAGGGCAGGCCAAGGTCTTTAGGCACTGCGCCCTTTATTATTATTATTATTATTAATAATAATAATAATAATAATAATACCCCGCTCTATCTTCCCAAAGGGATTCAAAGTGGCTAGACAGAAAAAAAACATTAGTATACAATTTAAAATATACAACTATACAAGCATTAAAACAGAATTAAACACAAACAATGCAAAAAAGAATCACAGTTAAATTCACAGTGCCTTTCAATCTCTCCTTGCTTCTGCCTCACCCTCGGAATGCAATCAGAGATGATATATATATATATATATATATATATATATATATATATATATATGCATTCTCTGTACATAATGAGTACCTTAAAAACAAAAGAACCAATGAACGAAATCACACCAAATTTGGCAACAAAATGTCTCACAACACAAGGAGTGACCATCACTCAAAAAATTATGATTTTGTCATTTGGGAGTTGAGATTGCTGGGATTTATAGTTCACCTACAATCAAAGAGCATTCTGAACTCCATCAACGATGGAATTGAACCAAACATCGCACACAGTTCTCCCCTGACCAACAGAAAATATTGGAAGGGTTTGGTGGGCATTGACCTTGAGTTTGGGAGTTGTAGTTCACCTACATCCAGAGAGCGCTGTGGACTCAAACAATGATGGATCTGGACCAAACTTGGCACAAAAACTCAATACGCCCAAATATGAACACAGATGGAGTTTGGGGGAACACTGTACTGGACCTTTGTATTGCTTACAAATTCGAAAGTCGTAGAATAATCAGAGTTGGGATCGTTCTCCAGGGCCAAGCAGCCCAAGCCCATTCTGTCGGGAAGACCCAACCCGATCCCCCAACCCCAAAATAGGAAGGGAAGATGTCTTAGCCAACTCCTCTCCGTTTCGCAAAGACACACAGACATAAAGGGACAAACGGGCAGATCATTACCTGCCCAGAGAGAAGGCAGACCCAAGAAAGCAAGGTCTGGGGGGCGGAGGATGAGGAGGGGGCTCTGCCCAAATAGGAAGCCTGTGCTTCCCCATTGGACGCTCCTCCCTTGCCTTTTGCCTTCCAGCAGGGAGACCCTTATATAGAGCGAGATGCCTTCCAGGCAAAAGCAGCTTGGCTCAGCGTTGCAGAGCTCAGGCTGGGCACCGGCTGGCCTTCCTCCTCTTCCTCTTCACCAAGCAAACAGAGGGAGGGCAAGCTCAAGCAGGGGAAGCCATGGAAAGAAGGACCCCCCCCCCCCCAAATTGGCATTCACGTGCCAGCTCCATGAGAAGCAGCTGGGCTTTAAATAGCCACTCTCTAAGTCAGCTGGGAAGGAAGCCCACAGGGACAAGGACTGAGCAACTTTGCTGCTGTTGTGAGCTGTCAAGTGTGCTTTGATGGTGCTTTCCCTGCACGGTAAGGGGTTGGACTAGATGGCCAAGGCGGCCATTACAGCATTCCTTTCTAAGCGATTGCAGGCTGACTCTTTCATGATCTGCTCCAGAATCTTTCCTGGCCTTGATGTCAGGCTGACCAGACATCGGTCTTTCTTTCCCTTCTTGGAGCTCGGGACAACATTCGCTCTCCACCAGTCTGCAGGGACTTGTCCCGTTCTCCAAGAATTCTCCAAGAAGATTGCCACTGGTTCTGAAAGGACTTCTGCTAGTTCCTTCAATACTCTTGGATTTTGAGTTGCATTTCCTATTACTTCATCCACTCTGTATTGCTCAGGTTGAACCCCAATCTCCTTACAGGAGAAAGAGGACTGAGGCAAAGAAGATGTTGAGCAGGTCTGCCTTTTCCCTATCTATCACCTGTTAGCATTTCACCACCTTCCCCATAATGGGGCCGAACGTTCTTTAAAGCACCAAAATAAGTCACTTCTTTCCAGGGTGAAGAGGAACCATTGAGGAGAAACACCCTTTGGGTTTGGTCTAGGACTTCGCTCCGTCTAGGCACAAGACTCCTGCTCAGATTAAATCCTAATCTCCTTTCAGAAGAAGACTAAGGCAAAGAAGGTGTTGAGCAGTTCTGCCTTTTCTCTATCTAACCCCATTAGCACTTCACCACCTTCTTCATCCAAAGGCCCAATACCTCTTTATGGCACCCAAATAGCCACTTCTTTCCAGGGTGAACAGGAACCATTGGGGGGAAAACACCTTTGGGTTCGGACTAGGGCTTCCCTCCATCCAGGCACAAGACTCCTGCTCAGATTAAATCCCAACCTCCTTTCGAGAGAAGACTGAGGCAAAGAAGGTGTTGATCATCAAGTTTGCAGACGACATCAAATTGGGATAGCCAAGACTCCAGAGGACAGGAACAGGATTCAAAACGATCTTGACAGATTAGAGAGATGGGCCAAAACTAACAAAATGAAGTTCAATAGGGACAAATGCAAGATACTCCAGGAAAAACTAAATGCAAAGATACAGAATGAGGGAGGCCTGGCTTGAGAGCAGTACATGTGAAAAAGATCTTGGAGTCCTCGTGGACAACAAATTAAACATGAGCCAACAATGTGATGTGGCGGCAAAAAAAGCCAATGGGATTTTGGCCTGCATCAATAGGAGCATAGTGTCTAGGTCCAGGGAAGTCATGCTCCCCATGCTCTATTCCGCTTTGGTTAGACCACACCTGGAATATTGTGTCCAATTCTGGGCACCACAATTCAAGAGAGATATTGAGAAGCTGGAATGTGTCCAGAGGAGGGTGACTAAAATGATCAAGGGTCTGGAGAACAAGGCCTATGAGGAGCGGCTTAAGGAGCTAGGCATGTTTAGCCTGAAGGAGAGAAGGCTGAGAGGAGACTTGATAGCCATGTATAAATATGTGAGAGGAAGCCACAGGGAGGAGGGAGCAAGCTTGTTTTCTGCTTCCTTGGAGACTAGGACACGGAACAATGGCTTCAAACTACAAGAGAGGAGATTCCATCTGAACATGAGGAAGAACTTCCTGACTGTGAGAGCTGTTCAGCAGTGGAACTCTCTGCCCCGGAGTGTGGTGGAGGCTCCTTCTTTGGAAGCTTTTAAACAGAGGCTGGATGGCCATCTGTCAGGGGTGCTTTGAATGCAATATTCCTGCTTCTTGGCAGAATGAGGTTGGACTGGATGGCCCATGAGGTCCCTTCCAACTCTTTGATTCTATGATTCTATGAGTCCTGCTCAGATTAAATCCCAATCTTCTTTCAGGAGAAAGAGGACTGAGGCAAAGAAGGTGTTGAGCAGCTCTGCCTTTTCCCTATCTAACCCCGTTACCATTTCACCACCTTCTCCATGCAGATGCCAAACCCTCTTTAATGCACCCAAATAGTCACTTCTTTCTGGGATGAGAAGGAACCATTGGGGGGAAACACCCTTTGGGTTCGGACTAGGGCTTCCCTCCATCCAGGCACAAGACTCCTGCTCAGATTAAATCCCAATCTCTTTTCAGGAGAAGACTGAGGCAAAGAAGGTGTTGAGCAGCTCTGCCTTTTCTCTATCTATCCCGTTAGCACTTCACCTTCTTCATGCAAAAGCCAAATACCTCTTTACGGCACCCAAATAGCCACTTCTCTCCAGGGTGAAGAGGAATCATTGGGGAGAAACACCCTTTGGTTTGGACTAGGGTTTCCCTCCATCAAGGCACAAGACTCCTGCTCAGATTAAATCCTAATCTACTTTCGGGAGGAGACTGAGGCAAAGAAGGTGTTGAGCAGCTCTGCCTTTTCCCTATCTAACCCCATTAGCATTTTACCACCTTCTTCATCCAAAGGTCCAATACATCTTTAAGACACCCAAATAGTCACTTCTTTCCAGGGTGAAGAGGAACCATTGAGAGAAACACCCTTTAGGTTCAGACGAGGGCTTCACTCCATCCAGGCACAAGACTCCTGTTCAGATTGAATCCCAATCTACTTTCGGGAGGAGACTGAGGCAAAGAAGGTGTTGAGCAGCTCTGCCTTTTCTCTGTCTATCCCATTAGCACTTCACCTTCTTCATGCAAAGGCCAAATACCTCTTTATGGCACCCAAATAGTCACTTCTTTCCAGGGTGAAGAGGAACCATTGGGAAGAAACACCCTTGGTGTTCAGACTAGGGCTTCCCTCCATCCAGGCACAAGACTCCTGCTCAAATCAAATCCCAATCTCCTTTCAGGAGAAGACTGAGGCAAAGGAGGTGTTGAGCAGCTCTGCCTTTTCCCTTTCTATCCCGTTAGCACTTCATCTTCTTCATGCAAAGGCTGAATACCTCTTTATGGCACCCAAATAGTCACTTCTTTCCAGGGTGAAGAGGAACCATTGGGAGAAACACCCTTTGGGTTCAGACTAGGGCTTCCCTCCATCCCGGCACAAGACTCCTGCTCAGATTAAATCCCAATCTACTTTCGGGAGGAGACTGAGGCAAAGAAGGTGTTGAGCAGCTCTGCCTTTTCTCTATCTATCCCATTAGCATTTCACCACCTTCTTCATCCAAAGGCCGAATACCTCTTTACGGCACCCAAATAGTCACTTCTTTCCAGGTTGAAGATGGACCATTGGGGAGATTCTTCCTAAAGACTGCCAACGTGGGTGCTAGTCTAATGCCTTTGGGGAGGGTGTTCCAGAGTCGGGGGGCAACCACAGAGAAGGCCCTGTCCCTCGTCCCCACCAAACACGCCTGTGACGCAGGTGGGATTGCGAGCGAAGGGAGCGCGTGGGTTCATAAACGGAGATCCGGATGAGCGAAGGGAGCGCGTGGGTTCATAAACGGAGATACGGGCACGCAGGTAGGCAGGTCCCAAACCATTTAGGGCTTTGTAGGTAAGCACCTGCACCTTGAATTGGGCTCGGTAGGTATGGCACCCAAATAGCCACTTCTTTCCAGGTTAAAGATGGACCATTGGGGAGATTCTTCCTAAAGACTGCCAACGTGGATGCTAGTCTAATGTCTTTGGGGAGGGTGTTCCAGAGTCGGGGGGCAACCACAGAGAAGGCCCTGTCCCTCGTCCCCACCAAACACGCCTGTGACGCAGGTGGGATTGCGAGCGAAGGGAGCGCGTGGGTTCATAAACGGAGATCCGGATGAGCGAAGGGAGCGCGTGGGTTCATAAACAGAGATACGGGCACGCAGGTAGGCAGGTCCCAAACCATTTAGGGCTTTGTAGGTGAGCACCTGCACCTTGAATTGGGCTCGGTAGGTATGGCACCCAAATAGCCACTTCTTTCCAGGGTGAACAGGACTCATTGGGGAGAAACACCCTTTGGGTTCGGACTAGGGTTTCCCTCCATCCAGGCACAAGACTCCTGTTGATGCAAGCCTAGAATCACACCGACTTGTTTCAGGGACCTCTCCATCCCCAACTAATACAAAGGGCCAGCCAGTTCAATGCTGCCAGTGCTTTCAGAGGGAGACGGAGTGACCCTCCAGCCTCGGTCACATACAAAGTACGTCTCCCCCACCACCATCACCACAATTGCCTGGAGAAATACCAACGAAAGAGGCCCCTCGGCTCATTCCATTGTTGGCGGGAGAGATGGCACACAGCCGCTACCGCCGCCACAGCAAACCACTGACCTCCGACCCTTGACTCCAGGGAACAAGTGGACTCCCCCAGAGGCAGACAAAAGGGAGCCAGACAGGTTGTCCTCTCTCACGCTCCCCCCCAAACCCACACCTGTGTTCCTCCCTTGCATGCCATACCAAGGGCTGTCACCGTCCTCCTCCTCCTCTTCCTCCTCCTCCTCTTCTTCTTCTTTCTCTGCTTTGGCGCTGGAATGAGGAGGGGGCTGGGAAGCTCCTGTCAGAAAACAAAGAGGCAGAGGAGCTGCGGCGGGGAAGGAAGGAAGGGAATGAGGAAGGGGGGCGCAGGAGCCTTCACTCTGCCTCAAATGCCGCCAGGAAGAAGGGAGAAGGGGGCTGCCACTTACTTCTGGAAAGGAGGAAGGAGGAGAAGGAGGCAGGCAGGCAGCAAAGGGGGTCTCAAAGCCAAGGCACAATTCATACCCACACCCAATGCAAGACCCACACTTGCCTTTGCAAGCCTAGAAAATCCTAACATTGCGGGAGACCCCAAAGGTCATCCAGACAAACCCCCTTGAACACACTATCCAACGGACAGCCGCGCAACCGCTGCTTAAATACATCTATAACATCACATATTACATTTTTAGACAAGCAAAATCCAGAACACCAGGAAAGAGTCTTCCTCCTGGTCATGACAACAGCAGCAAGAATTATTTATTTATCATGTCAGGAGCAGACCAAACAGTTGTATTGCATTTTTAACAAACAAACAAAACACAAAGTTTGCAAGTAGTTGATTAAATGTCCCGAGCTCTGAGGATTACCTGGGAAGGAATCCCACTGGAGCATTGCAGCGCACCCAAATACCTGGGAGTCACTCTGGACCATGCTCTGACCTACAAGAAGCACTGCCTGAACATCAAGCAAAAAGTGGGCGCTAGAAACAATATCATACGAAAGCTGACTGGCACAACCTGAGGATCACAACCAGACACAGTGAAGACATCTGCCCTTGCGCTGTGCTACTCTGCTGCTGAGTATGCATGCCCAGTGTGGAACACATCTCACCATGCTAAAACAGTGGATGTGGCTCTTAAGGAGACATGCCGCATTATCACGGGGTGTCTGCGCCCTACACCACTGGAGAAATTACACTGCTTAGCCGGTATTGCACCACCTGACATCCGCCGGGAAGTTGCAGCCAATAGTGAAAGGACCAAGGCAGAGACATCTCCAGCTCATTCCCTGTTTGGGTATCAGCCAGCACGTCAACGACTTAAATCTAGAAATAGTTTTCTAAGATCTACAGAGACACTCGCTGGAACACCTCAGCAAGCAAGAGTCCAAAAGTGGCAGGCTCAAACCCAGAACCTCAACCAATGGCTGATACCAAATGAGAGACTCCCCCCTGGGCACACAGAGGACTGGGCAACTTGGAAGCCGCTGAACAGACTGCGCTCTGGCACCACGAGATGCAGAGCCAACCTTCAGAAATGGGGCCACAAAGTGGAATCCACGACATGCGAGTGCGAAGGAGAGCAAACCACTGACCACCTGCTGCAATGCAACCTGAGCCCTGCCACATGCACCATGGAGGACCTTCTTGCAGCAACACCAGAGGCACTCCAAGTGGCCAGATACTGGTCAAAGGACATTTAATCAACTACCAAACTCACAAATGATGTATTTTGTCTGTTTGTTTGCTTTGTTCTGTTAGAAATGTAATATAATGGACTGGTTGCCCTGACATGACAAATAAATACGGGGAGTGCAACCCCATCCAGCACAGGTTGCCACCCAGATGAGTGACTGACCTGGAGGACCTCTGTCTTGTCAGGATTGATCCTCAAGCAAAGACTGTTGTGACTTAAAACAGTTGTGTAGCAGTAAACACAAAAGTTTTGGGATGGGATGTATGCACATACCATTCCTCCCATGTTTTGCCATTTCACTCTAGCTTGGCTGGCTGCATAAAAATCTTTCAAATCAGGAACAGAAAATATTTCAAATTTTGTTATTTGGCACAATCTATGCTTTGGATATGAATTTGAAGTAAATAAATGCATACATCTAAAAGTCTGGACCTCTTCGCTTGTGGCTTCCTGTGCGGCAAGATGGGGTTGGACCCGGTCCTGTTCAACATCTTTATTAATGACTTAGATGAAGGGCTAGAAGGTATGATCATCAAGTTTGCAGATGACACCAAATTGGGAGGGAGAGCCAATACTCCAGAGGACAGGAGCAGGATTCAAAACGATCTTGACAGATTAGAGAGATGATTGGCCAAAACTAACAAAATGAAGTTCAACAGCGACAAATGCAAGATACTCCACTTTGGCAGGAAAAACGAAATGCAAAGAGACAGAATGAGGGACAATGCCTGGTTCGAGAGCAGGACGTGTGAAAAAGATCTTGGAGTCCTCGTGGACAACAAGTTAAACATGAGCCAACAATGTGATGTGGCAGCAAAAAAAGCCAATGGGATTTTGACCTGCATCAAGAGGAGCCTAGTGTCGAGATCTAGGGAAGTCCTGCTCCCCATGCTCTATTCCGCCTTGGTTAGACCACACCTGGAATATTGTGTCCAATTCTGGGCACCACAATTCAAGAGAGATATTGACAAGCTGGAATGTGTCCAGAGGAGGGCGACTAAAATGACCAAGGGTCTGGAGAACAAGCCCTATGAGGAGCGGCTTAAAGAGCTGGGCATGTTTAGCCTGAAGAAGAGAAGGATGAGAGGAGATATGAAAGCCATGTATAAATATGTGAGAGGAAGCCACTGGGAGGAGGGAGCAAGCTTGTTTTCTGCTTCCCTGGAGACTAGGACGCAATGGAACAATGGCTTCAAACTACAAGAGAGGAGATTCCATCTGAACATGAGGAAGAACTTCCTGACTGTGAGAGCTGTTCAGCAGTGGAACTCTCTGCTGAACACTTGATGCACAGGTGTCGGCGTGGCCAGGAGGGGCTTCGCACAATTAAAACTCGTGCTGCAACTGTGACCTTATCTCGTGAACTTCCTGTGAGTGCCGTTCAGCAGTGGAACTCTCTGCCCCAGAGTGTGGTGGAGCCTCCTTCTTTGGAAGCTTTTAAACAGAGGCTGGATGACCATCTGTCAGGGGTGATTTGAAGGCAATATTCCTGTTTCTTGGCAGGGGGTTGGACTGGACGGCCCATGAGGTCTCTTCCAACTCTAATTCTATGATTCTATGCTTCTATGATTCCACAGATATATAAACCCTTTTGCCTAGTTCCAACAGACTTCACTATCTCTGAGGATGCTTGCCAAAGTGCAGGCGAAATGTCAGGAGAGAATGCCTCTAGACCATGGCCATACAGCCCGAAAAAAATCTACAACAACCCAAAGTATGGATCACCAATGTTGCAATCCCAGGTAACAGCAGGATTGCAGAGAAACAACTGGAAAAGGTGACATGATACGAGGATTCAAAGATCGAACTGCAATGACTCTGGCACAATGGCTTCAAACTACAAGAGAGGAGATTCCATCTGAACATGAGGAAGAACTTCCTGACTGTGAGAGCCGTTCAGCAGTGGAACTCTCTGCCCCGGAGTGTGGTGGGGGCTCCTTCTTTGGAGGCTTTGAAGCAGAGGCTGGATGGCCATCTGTCAGGGGTTATTTGAATGCAATATTCCTGCTTCTTGGCAGAATGGGGTTGGACTGGATGGCCCATGAGGTCCCCATGCTCTATCCCACTTTGGTTAGACCACACCTGGAATATTGTGTCTAATTCTGGGCACCACAATTCAAGAGAGATATTGACAAGCTGGAATGTGTCCAGGGGAAGGCGACTAAAATGACCAAGAGTCTGGAGAACAAGCCCTATGAGGAGCGGCTTAAAGAGCTGGGCATGTTTAGCCTGAAGAAGAGAAGGCTGAGAGGAGATATGATAGCCATGTATAAATATGTGAGAGGAAGCCACAGGGAGGAGGGAGCAAGCTTGTTTTCTGCTTCCCTGGAGACTAGGACGTGGAACAATGGCTTCAAACTACAAGAGAGGAGATTCCATCTGAACATGAGGAAGAACTTCCTGACTGTGAGAGCCGTTCAGCAGTGGAACTCTGTGCCGCGGAGTGTGGCGGAGGCTCCTTCGTTGGAAGCTTTTAAGCAGAGGCTGGATGGCCATCTGTCAGTGGTGATTTGAATGCAATATTCCTGCTTCTTGGCAGAATTGGGTTGGACTGGATGGCCCATGAGGTCTCTTCCAACTATAGGATTCTAGGATTCTATGGACTAGATGGCCTTTGGAGGCCTCTTCCAATTCTAGGATTCTATGCCTCTAGTTCATAGAACAGGCCAACTTTGGACTAAAACCCGGAGTGGATGCACCCGTAGCTATTCTGGGGGGTGGGGGGGGAAAGCAAAATATAGGGAATTTTGTGCCATCTGAAGAATTTGCTCAGTGGTTTCTCTCCACTCACCTCTGCAGTTTGGAGACTTGTAGGGGGGGATTTCTTATCCCCCAAACCTGGATCTTCCTGCTGCCCCTTTGCACCTGGGTAGACCCCCACCCCAAAGTCAGCCTACTGTCAGTCACTGTGACACCCCGCCCCCTCACACCTACCTTGGTGCAGACAGCCAATGAGAGCACAGTATGCAAATGAGGACTAAGCAACAACAGAGTGGGTTAGAGGTGAGTGTTTTGGGGTTCAAAACAACAATAATAACAACAATAAACGTAACCAGGTTTACTCCTGAATTTTAACTGTGTCACTGTTACACCTTGGACTCTATATCAGTGTTTCTCAACCTTGGGGTCGGGACCCCCAGGGTGGGGGGGGGGGGGGTCACAAGGGGGTGTAGGAAAAGTCACCAAAGACCATCAGAAAACACAGTATTTTCTGTTGGTCTTGGAGGTTCCGTGTGGGAAGTTTGGCCCAATTCTATCGTTGGTGAGGTTCGGAATGCTCTTTGATTGTTGGTGAACGATAAATCCCAGCAACTACAACTCCCAAATGTATTTATTTATCTATTTCGCATATTTGTATTCTGTCCTTCTCACCCCTGGAGGGGGACTCTGGGTAGCTTCACAAACAATGCCAACAAATGCCAAGGTCTATTTTCCCCAAACTCCACCAGTGTTCACATTTGGGCATATTGAGTATTCGTGCCAAGTTTGGTCCAGATCCATCCTTGTTTGAGTCCACAGTGCTCTCTGGATGTAGGTGAACTACAACTCCAAAACCCAAGATCAGTGCCCAACAAACCCTTCCAGTATTTTCTGTTGGTCTTGGGAGTTCTTTGTGCCAAGTTTGGCTCAATTCCATTAATGGTGTAGTTCAGAATACTCTTTGACTGTAGGTGAACTACAAATCCCAGCAACTGCAACTCCCAAATGTCAAGGTCTGTTTTCCCCAAACTCGATCTGTGTTCATATTTTGGCATATGGAGTATTTGCACTAAGTTTGGTCCAGATCTATTATTGTTTGAGTCCACAGTGCTCTCTGGATGTAGGTGAACTACAACTCCAAAACTCAAGGTCAATGCCTACCAAACCCTTCCCATATTTTCTGTTGGTCATGGGAGGTCTGTGTTAAAAATTTGGTTCAATTTCATTGTTGGTGGATTTCAGAATGATTGGAGGTGAACTATAAATCCCAGCAACTCCCAAAGGACAAAATCAATCCTCTCCACAACCCCACCAATATTCAAATTTGGTTGTATTATTGGATATTTGTGCCCAGTTTGGTCCCGTGAATGCAAATATATCCTGCATATCGGATGTTTACATTACGATTCATAATAGGAACACAATTAGTTGTGAAGTAGCAATGAAAATAATTTTATGGTTGGGGGTCACCACAACATAAGTAACTGTATTAAGGGGTCGTGGCATTAGGAAGGTTGAGAAACACTGTTCTAAGGATTCTAAATAATTCTAAATAATTCTAAGGATTATTTCTGCATTTGATATATTAAAATATTCCCATCCAAACCCAAGTAACGAAGGTGGAGGCATTACTTATCATTCAACCCTTGTATAATAGAGAAATGCAAAGGAAGTCTTCGGGCCCTTCCACACTGCCCCTCTATCCCAGGATCTGATCCCAGAGTATCTGTTTACCCCAGGTTATCTGGCAGTAGGGATGCATACATTCCAGTTTAAAGCAGACCGTCTGGGATCCTTGGAGTTGTAGTTTCGCAAGGACACTTTGAACTGAGTGCGTACAGTTTACTCCCAACGGCTCACTCTTCTCCCAAGCTGCTCAGGAAAGATAAAAGGGAGGCTTGATAAGACGTTGTTCCTTTTTCAAAGCCTGGAACAGCCTTCTTCAACTTGGCAGCCTCCAGATAGGCTGGACTACAACACCCATAATTATCAGCACATAGAAGATGGCTTTGAAAGGCAGCAGATCACAGGAGCTGTCTTCATAGGCCTGTCAGCAGCCTATGAGACTGTGAACCACCATTGCCTCCTCCTGAGAAAAATGTATAATATCACAAAGGACGATCACAAAGGACGACCACCTCACCCGCCTCATAGGAAACCTGCTACAAAACAGGAGCTTTTTTGTTGAGTTCCAGGGCCAGAGAAGCAGATGGCGGAAACAGAAGAACGGCCTGCCTCAGGGGAGCGTGCTTGCTCCATCCATGTTCAACATCTACACAAATGACCAGCCACTGCCAGAAGGGACAGAGAGCTTCATCTATGCTGATGATCGTGCCATCACCGCTCAAGCAGGGAGCTTTGAGATGGTTGAACAAAAGCTCTCCGGAGCTCTAGGTGCTCTAACTGCCTATTACAGGGAAAACCAACTGATCCCTAATCCATCTAAAACACAGACATGCGCCTTTCATGTTAAGAACAGACAAGCATCCTGAGCTCTGAGGATGACCTGGGAAGGAATCCCACTGGAACATTGCAACACACCCAAATACCTGGGAGTCACTCTGGCCCGTGCTCTGACCTACAAGAAGCACTGCCTGAACATCAAACAAAAAGTGGGCGCTAGAAACAACATCATACGAAAGCTGACTGGCACAACCTGGGGATCACAACCAGACACAGTGAAGACATCTGCCCTTGCGCTATGCTACTCTGCTGCTGAGTCTGCATGCCCAGTGTGGAACACATCTCACCACGCTAAAACAGTGGATCTGGCTCTTAATGAGACATGCCGCATTATCACGGGGTGTCTGCGCCCTACAACACTGGAGAAATTACACTGCTTAGCCGGTATTGCACCACCTGACATCCGCCGGGAAGTAGCAGCCAATAGTGAAAGGACCAAGGCAGAGGCATCTCCAGCTCATCCCCTGTTTGGGTATTAGCCAGCACGTCAACGACTTAAATCAAGACATATTTTTATTTAGATCTACAGAGACATTCGCTGGAACGCCTCAGCAAGCAAGAGTCCAAAAGTGGCAGGCCCAAACCCAGCACCTCAATCCATGGGTGATACCAGATGAGAGACTCCCTCCTGGGCACACAGAAGACTGGGCGACTTGGAAGGCGCTGATCAGACTGCGCTCTGGCACCACGAGATGCAGAGCCAATCTTCAGAAATGGGGCCACAAAGTGGAATCCTCAACATGCGAGTGCGGAGAGGAGCAAACCACTGACCACCTGCTGCAATGCAACCTGAGCCCTGCCACATGCACAATGGAGGACCTTCTTATAGTAACACCAGAAGCACTCCAAGTGGCCAGATACTTGTCAAAGGACATTTAATCAACTACCAAGTCTGCAAAATCTGTGGGTTTTTTTAATCTGTTTGTTTATTTCTGTTAGAAATGTAATACAATGGTATGGTTGCTGATGACACGATAAATAAAATAAATTACACCCATAATCCGCAGGAGGCACAACATGTGTGGCAATAGAGGGAGAAGCCAATGCCATTTCACAGAGGTGTTGTTTGCTGTTTTTGGGCCAGCAAAAGAACCAAAAAAAGCGCTGCATGTGGACTCAGGGTCTCATTTGGCCACCTTGGATGCACAAACAAGGAGAATATCACGTTGGCAGATGAGAAAGAAACGTCTGGAATAAATATCTCTTTAGCCTAAGTGATTGTATTACACACCACACTCCGGTAACACAATTAGGTACTCCAGCAATTGCTCCGCCGAGAGAGAGAAATCTATGACAGGCAGCATGCATTATTATTTTTTACATGAGGCACAAATGCACGAAAAGGTGAAACGTCAGGAAAGAATGCTACTGGAACATGGCCATACAGCCCGGGAAACTCACAGCAACCCACACCAAAAGACCCTCATCAGAATCTCAGCCGCTTTGTATATAGAGAGAGAAAGAAAGAAAGAGGCAAGCATGGAAGTAAAGAGCGAAGGAAGGAAGGAAAGAGGTAGAGAAGGAAAGAGGAAAAGAAAAAGGGAAAAGAGGAAAAGAAAAAGGGGGACGGAAACAAAGAGGTAGAGAAAGAAGGAAGGAGAGAAGGAAAGAAAAAAGGAAAGGAAAGATAGAGGGAGTGAAGGAAGAAGAGAAAGAAAGAGAGAAAGGGAGGGAGGGAAGGAAAGACAGAAGGAAGGATGGAAGCAAAAAGCGAAGGAAGGAAGGAAAGAGGTAGAGAAGGAAAGAGAAAGAGGAAAAGAAAAAAGGATAAGGAAAGAAAGATATATGGAAGGAAGGAAGGAAGGAAAAAAGGAAAGGAAGGAAAGAGGGAGTGAAGGAAGAAGAGAAAGAAATAGAGAAAGGGAGGGAAGGAAAGACAGAAGGAAGGATGGAACAAAAAGCAAAGGAAGGAAAAAGGTAGAGAAGGAAAGAGAAAGAGGAAAAGAAAAAAGGATGAGGAAAGAAAGAGATAGGAAAGGAAGGAAGGAGGGAAGGAAAGGAAGGAAAGGAAGGAAATAGGGGGTGTAGGAAGAAAGGAGAAAAAGAGGGAGGGAAGGAAAGACAGAAGGAAGGATGGAAGCAAAAAGCGAAGGGAGGAAGGAAAGAGGTAGAGAAGGAAACAGAAAGAGGAAAAGAAAAAGGGGGATGGAATCAAAGAGGTAGAGAAAGAAGGAAGGAGAGAAGGAAAGAAAAAAGGAAAGGAAGGAATGAAGGAAGAAGAGAAAGAAATAGAGAAAGGGAGGGAAGGAAAGACAGAAGGAAGGATGGAAGCAAAAAGCAAAGGAAGGAAAAAGGTAGAGAAGGAAAGAGAAAGAGGAAAAGAAAAAAGGATAAGGAAAGAAAGAGATAGGAAAGGAAGGAAGGAGGGAAGGAAAGGAAAGGAAGGAAAGAGGGAGTGTAGGAAGAAAGGAGAAAAAGAGGTAGGGAAGGAAAGACAGAAGGAAGGATGGAAGCAAAAAGCGAAGGAAGGAAGGAAGGAAGGAAGGAAGGAAGGAAGGAAGGAAGGAAAGAGGTAGAGAAGTAAAGAGAAAGAGGAAAAGAAAAAGGGATAAGGAAAGAAAGAGATAGGGAAGGAAGGAAGGAGGGAAGGAAAGGAAAGGAAGGAAAGAGGAAGTGTAGGAAGAAAGGAGAAAAAGAGGGAGGGAAGGAAAGACAGAAGGAAGGATGGAAGCAAAAAGCGAAGGAAGGAAGGAAAGAGGTAGAGAAGGAACGAGAAAGAGGAAAAGAAAAAGGAATAAGGAAAGAAAGAGATAGAGAAGGAAGGAGGGAAGGAAAGGAAAGGAAGGAAAGAGGGACTGTAGGAAGAAAGGAGAAAAAGAGGGAGGGAAGGAATCACCATCTCCCAAAATCTGAACTCAGGAACGGAAATTGGAATGTTGCTGGGCAGGAAGAGAGATTTAAAGATGGGCTCAAAGCCAACCTCAAAAACTGTGGCATAGACACAGAGAACTGGGAAGCCCTGGCCCTTGAGCACTCCAGCTGGAGGTCAGCTGTGACCATCAGTGCTGCAGAATACAAAGAGACACGAATGGAGGGAGAAACATGCCAAGAGGAAGGCATGTCAACCCAACCCTGACCGGGACTGTCTCCCATTTGGAAACCTCATTGGAGGAGAACATGAGGATCAAGAATAGGGCTCCACAGCCACCTACAGACCCACTGCCAAGACATCACATCATCCTCGAGCTACGAGGGATCGCCTAAGTAAGTAAGGTGTTACCTGCAAAACTTGGCCTCTTTACTCTCTGCCCTAGAGCAGTGGTTCTCAACCTTACTAATGCTGCAACCCCTTAATACAGTTCCTCATGTTGTGGTGACCCCCAACCATAATATTTTTTTTGTTGCTACTTCACAACTATAATTTTGCTACTGTTATTAATCATAATATAAATATCTGATATGCAGGATATATTTTCATTCACTGGACCAAATTTGGCCCAAATACGTGATATGCCCCAATTTGAATACTGGTGGGGTTGGCAGGGGATTGATGTCATTTGGGAGTTGTAGTTGCTGGGATTTATAGTTTACCTACAACCAAAGAGCATTATGAACTCAAACAATGTAATTGAACTAATCTTGCCACACAGAACTCCCGTGACCAACAGAAAATACTGGAAGGGTTTGGTGGGCACTGACCTTGAGTTTTGGAGATGTAGTTCATCTAGATCCAGAGAGCATTATGGACTCACACAATGATGGATCTGGACCAAACTTGCCATAAATACTCAACATGCCCAATGTGAATGAACGCTGGTGGAGTTTGGGGAAAATAGACCTTGCATTTGAGAGTTTTATTTGCTGGGATTTATAGTTCACCTATAATAAAAGATCATTCTGATCCCTACCAATGATAGAACTGGATCAAACTTCCCACATGGAACCCCTATGACCAACAGAAAATATGTTTTGGATAGTCTTTGGTAACCCCTCTGAAACCCCCTCGTAACCCCCCCAAGAGTCCCGACCCCCAGGTTGAGAACCACTGCCCTAGAGGATAGCCATGGCATGCCTCTCCCCACAACAAGGAGTGCATGGTCATGCTGACTCCACCAGCCTTCCTCCTTCTCCTCGGAGGCAAAGCCAGGAGTGTCTCCAACCCACAGCTGGGCTTCCATGGGCGTCTGCTTGAAAACACCTGTCTTGGAAAACAGGGATTGCAGAGCCTGGGTTCACCACGAGGCTGGGCATGAGCCAGGAGTGTGGTGCAAAAACTAAAAGAGCCAGTGACGTTCTCACCCGCATGTGTAGAAACAAGGGGCTGGACTAGATGGCCCCAGGAGGCCCCTTCCATTGCTAAGATCCTCTGCCTGCGTGCTGCAGTTTTGCAGGGTGAGTCACCCTCGGCTGGGACGCCACAAGGGCTCCCTGGCAGCGGTCCCAGAGGGCGCTGCCCAAACCGAACAAAAGGCCCCATGGAATGGCACACGAGGCGGAGGCACCGACACATGGAAACAGGGAAGAAGTTAAGGAGGACTCCCTTCTGAAGCCATAGCTTCACCTTAGAACAGTGTTTCTCAACCTGGGGGTCGGGACCCCTGTGGGGGTCACGAGGGGGCGTCAGAGGGGTCGCCAAAGACCATCAGAAAACATAGTATTTTTTGTTGGTCATGGGTTCTGTGTGGGAAGTTTGGTCCAATTCTATCATTGGTGGGGTTCAGTATGTTATTTCACTGTAGGTGAACTATAAATCCCAGCAACTACAACTCCCAAATGTCACAGTCTATTTTTCCCAAACTCCTCTAGTGTTCACATTTCAGCATATTGAGTATTCGTGCCAAGTTTGGTCCAGATCCATCATTGTTTGAGTCCACAGTGCTCTCTGGATGTAGGTGAACTACAACTCTAAAAATTCAAGGTCAATGTCCACCAGATCCTCCCAGTATTTTCTCTTGGCCATAGGAGTTCTGTGTGCCAAGTTTGGTTCAATTTCATCATTAGTGGTGTTCAGAAGGATCTTTGATTGTAGGTGAACTATAAATCCCAGCCACTACAGCTCCCAAATGACAAAATTACCCCCCACCCCACTAGGGCAAATTTGGGCATATTGGGTATTTGGGATTTGAAAATATCTCCATATCAGATATTTACATTACGATTCATAACAGTAGGAAAATTACAGTTACGAAGTAGCAATGAAAATGTTATGGTTGGGGGTCACCACAACGTGAGGAACTGTACTAAGGGGTCGCGGCATTAGGAAGGCTGAGAACCACTGCCTTAGAATCAGAAAATCCTCGAGTTGGAAGAGGCCACATGGGACATCTAGTCCAACCCCTTGCCATGCAGGAAAAGCACCACCAAAGCACCCCCCACAGATGGCCATCCAGCCTCTGTTTCAAAGCTTCCAAGGAAGGAGCTTCCGTCACACTCTGAGGCAGAGAGTTCCACTGTTGAGCAGCTCTGACCATCATGATGTCCTTCCTAATATTGAGGTGGGATGCCCTTTCCCCACAGGTTGAATCCATTGCACACCAATCTGTATCAATAAAAATGTAATGTTCGTTTGTGGGATTAACAGAACTCAAAAACCACTGGGGGAATTGACACCAAATTTGGACACAAGACACCTATCAACCCAATGTATGTCCTTCACTCATAAAAACACAGCAAAATGCAGCAGAAGGGACTTAAAAAGCCCCAAAAAGATACATGACGGAAAGTTAAATGACAATACAGAAAAAAGGGAAGAAAGAGGGAGGGAAGGGGAGAAAAGAAAGAAAGAAAGAAAGAAAGGGAGAAGGAAGCATGGAAACAAAGAGAAGGAAGGAAAGAGGTAGAGAAGGAAGAAAGGAGAGAAAGAGGGAGGGAAAGAAAGAAGGAAAGAGAGAAGGGAGGAAGGAAAAAGGTAGAGAAGGAAGGAAGGAGAAAAAGAGGGAGGGAAAGAAAGAAGGAGAGAGAGAATGAAGGAAGGAAGGAAGGAGGTAGAGAAGGAAGGAAGGAGAGAAAGAGGGAGGGAAAGAAAGAAGGAAAGAGAGAAGGAAGGAAGGAATGAGGTAGAGAAGGAAGGAGAAAAAGAGGGAGGAAAAGAAAGAAGGAAAGAGAGAAGGAAGGAAAGAGGTAGAGAAGGAAGAAAGGAGAGAAAGAGGGAGGGAAAGAAAGGAGAAAAGGGAGAATGAATGAATGAAGGAAGGAAGGAAGGAAGGAAGGAAGGAAGGAGGGAAAGAAAGAAGGAAAGAGAGAAGGAAGAAAAGAGGTAGAGAAGGAAGAAAGGAGAGAAAGAGGGAGGGAAAGAAAGAAGCAAAGAGAGAAGGAAGGAAGAAAAGAGGTAGAGAAGGAAGGAAGGAGAGAAAGAGGGAGGGAAAGAAAAAGGGGGAAGGAAGGAAAGTTAGAAAAGGAAGGAAGGAAGGAAGGAGAGGAAAAAGGGAAAGAAGGAAGGAAAGAGGGCGTGAAGGAAGGGGGGGAAGATGTAGAGAAAGAGGTAGAGAAGGAAAGAGAGAAGGAAGAAAAGAGACAGCAGAAGAGAAAGAAATGCCAATCACCGTCCTCCTAGGAAGGAAAGAGATAGAGAAGGAAGGAAGGAAGGAAGGAAGGAAGGAAGGAAGGAAAGAGTGAAGGAAGGAGGGAAAGAAGGAGAGAAAGAGGAAAGGTTGGCCACAGCAACGCAAGGCGGGTACAGCTAGTCTATATCAATAAAAATGTAATGTTCGTTTGTGAAATTAACGTAACTCAAAAAACCACTGGAGAAATTGACACCAAATTTGGAGACAAGACACATAACAACTCAATCATAGAATCAAAGAGTTGGAAGAGACCTCCTGGGCCATCCAGTCCAACCCCATTCTGCCAAGAAGCAGGAATATTGCATTCAAAGCACCCCTGACAGATGGCCATCCAGCCTCTGTTTAAAAGCTTCCAAAGATGGAGCCTCCACCACACTCCGGGGCAGAGAGTTCCACTGCTGAACGGCTCTCACAGTCAGGAAGTTCTTCCTCATGTCCAGATGGAATCTCCTCTCTTGTAGTTTGAAGCCATTGTTCCCTTGCATCCTAGTCTCCAAGGAAGCAGAAAACAAGCTTGCTCCCTCCTCCTCCCTGTGGCTTCCTCTCACATATTTATACATGGCTATCATATCTCCTCTCAACCTTCTCTTCTTCAGGCTAAACATGCCCAGCTCCTTAAGCCACTCCTCATAGGGCTTGTTCTCCAGACCCTTGATCATTTCAGTTGCTCTCCTCTGGACACATTCCAGCTTGTCAATATCTCTCTTGAATTGTGGTGCCCAGAATTGGACACAATATTCCAGGTGTGGTCTAACCAAGGCAGAATAGAGCATGGGGAGCATGACTTCCCTGGACCTAGACACTAGGCTCCTATTGATGCAATGTTCAACATGTCCGTGAAGACTTCAAGATCTTTCAGATGTACCCTCTCTGCCCAGATAAGGAGCCAAAAGAAGGGAAGAAGGGTCTTGGGAAGAAAACCAAAAATGCTGGTCCTTCAAGAAGAAGGCAGGTGTCCACTTCTTGGCAGAGTAATTCAAGATGGACAAGATGGAAAGTGTCCAGAGAAGACAAGGACAGAAGGGTATGAGAACCTGGAAGTCATGGCTCCCTCTGAGGAGCTGGAGATGTTTAGCTTGGAGAAGAGAAGGCTGAGAGCCATGTTTCAATATCTCCTCCACAATTGAGGAGAAAGGGACACTCCAGGAAAAGAGATTCCACCTAAACTTTTGGAGGAACCTCCTGATGTTCTGAGCTGTGATTTCCACCTATCCTTTTGTTGACAACTAGGCTCCTTCAACACTGCCATATTGTCTGCTCTGAACTGGATTATAGGACAGTGTAGACTCATATGATACGGTTCAAAGCGTATAGTCTGGCTTTTAGATGTCAACGTAGATGGGGACTTTGGACGACAGGCTCTTCTTGAGCTTGCAAGAAAGTAAACAAGATGTTATGGAGATCTCTTATTCATATAGGAAATGGGTGCATCGACACCATATAAAATCCATATTGTTCGCTTTGAACTGGATTATATGGCAGTGTAGACTCATATAATCCAGTCCAAAGCAGATAACCTAGATTTTAGATGGCAGTGTAGATGGGGACCTGCATGGCCACGTTCCAGAAGCATTCTCTCCTGATGTTTCATCCACATCTATGGCAAGCATGCTAAGAGGTTGAGGTGTCTCTTGGAAACTCTTTGTCTGCTTGAGGCAAGGATGAATGTTGTAATTGTCCACCTTGATTAGCATTGAATGGCCTTGCTGCTTCAAAGCTTGGCTGCTTCCTGCCTGGGGGAATCCTTTGTTGGGAGGTATTAGCTGGCCCTGATTGTTTCATGTCTGGAATTCCCATGGGAGTGCTTTCTCCCACCCTGGACATTATTCCACGGATATATAAACCCTACTGAGCTAGTTTCCAGCAGACCTCACAACCTCTGAGGATGCTTGCTATAAATATCAGGAGAGAATGCTTCTGGAGCACGGTCATACAGGGCGGAAACCTCACAGCAACCCAACCACATAAGTATTTGATCCTTAACACCTTGATGCATAAATAGACTAGCCTTCTTGCTTCCTCTTTATACCATCTCACCTCCAGGTGTTTTGGACTTCAACTCCCACAATTCCTAACAGCCTATCGGCTGTTAGGAATTGTGGGAGTTGAAGTCCAAAACATCTGGAGGGCTGAAGTTTGCCTGGGCCTGATATAGAATGTAATCAATTCTGATCAAGCCTTGTTGTTTGGTTTGGAATTGTGATGTGGCCTAAGGCAGCGTTTGTCAACCTGGGGGTCGGGACCCCTGGGGGGGGGGGAGGTCACCAGGGAGTGTCAAAAGGGGTCACTAAAGATAATCAGAAAGCACAGTATTTTTTGTGGGTCATGGGAGTCCTGTGTGGGAAGTTTGGCCCAATTCTATCATTGGTGGGGTTCAGAATGCCCTTTGATTGTAGGTGAACTATAAATCCCAGCAATTACAACTCCCAAATGTCAAGATTCTATTTTCCCCAAACTCCTCCAGTGTTCACATTTGGGCATATTGAGTATTTGTGCCAAGTTTGGTCCAGATCCATCATTGTTTGAGTCCACAGTGCTCTCTGGATGTAGGTGAACTACAACTCCCAAACTCAAGGTCAATGCCCACCAAACCCTTCCATTATTTTTTGTTCGTCATGGGAGTTCTGTGTGACAAGTTTGGTTCAATTCTATCATTGGTGGGGTTCTGAATGCTCTTTGATTGTAGGTGAACTATAAATCCCAGCAACTACAACTCCCAAATGACAAAATCAATCGCCCTCCCCAAACCCACCAGTATTCAAATTTGGGCGTATCGGGTATTTGTGCCCAATTTGGTCCAGTAAATGAAAATACATCCAGCATATCAGATATTTACATGACAATTTATGACAGAAGCAAAACTACAGTTCGGAAGTAGCAACGAAAATAATTTTATGGTTGGGGGTCACCAACCATAGAACATAGAACATAGAACATGGCTCTATAGCCCGAAAAAACCCACAAGAACCTACATGAAAAACTGTTTTAAGGGGTCGCAGCATTAAGAAGGTTGAGAACTACTGGCCTAAGGGCTAATCAATATATTATTATCATCATCATCATCATCATCATCATCATCATCATCATTATTCTGACACAGAAACACAGTATGTCACAGCAAACTTATTATTGCTATTATTATTATTATTATTATTATTGGTAAAGATTGCACAATATATTATTATTATTACTATTTTACTGACACAAAACACAGTATGTCACAACAGACTTACTATTGTTATTATTATTATTGAAATATTGGTAGAGATTGCACGATTTATTACTATTATTATTTTACTGACACAAAAACACAGTACGTCACAGCAAACTTATTATTGTTATTATTATTATTGAAATACTGCTAAAATTGCACAATATATTATTATTATTTTACTGACACAAAAACACAGTATGTCACAGCAATATATTGTTATTATTATTATTATTATTTTACTGACACAAAAACACAGTAAGTCACAACAAACGTATTACTGTTGTTGTTATTATTACTGAAATATTGCTAAAGATTGCACAATATATTATTATTATTATTATTATTATTATTATTTTACTGACATAAAAACACAATATGTCAGAGCAAACTTATTGTTGTTGTTGTTATTATTATTATTATTGAAATATTGGTAACGTTTGCACAATATATTATTATTATTATTATTATTTTACTGACACAAAAACACAGTATGTCACAACAAACTTATAATTATTATTATTGAAATATTGCTAAAGATTGCACAACGTATTATTATTATTATTTTGCTGACACAAAAGTACAGTATGTCACAGCAAACTTATTGTTGTTATTATTATTATTGAAATATTGGTAATTTACTAGCACAAAAACACAGTATCTCACAACAAACTTATTGTTATTATTATTTTTTGGAAATATTGCTAAAGATTGCACAATATATTATTATTATTCCGACACAAAAGCACAGTATGTCACAACAAACTTATTGTTATTATTATTATTATTATTGAAATATTGCTAAAGATTGTACAATATATTATTATTATTTTACTGACACAAAAGCACAGTATGTCACAGCAAACTTATTGTTGTTATTATTATTATTATTGAAATATTGCTAATTTACTGACACAAAAACACAGTATGTCACAACAAACTTATTGTTATTATTTTTTGGAAATATTGCTAAAGATTGTACAATATATTATTATTATTTTACTGACACAAAAGCACAGTATGTCACAGCAAACTTATTGCTGTTACTATTATTATTACTGAAATACTACTAAAGATTGCACAATATATTATTATTATTATTACTATTTTACTGACACAAAACACAGCATGTCACAACAAACTTACTACTGTTGTTATTATTATTATTGAAATATTGGTAGAGATTGCACGATTTATTACTATTATTATTTTACTGACACAAAAACACAGTATGTCACAGCAAGCTTATTATTGTTATTATTATTATTGAAATACTGCTAAAAATTGCACAATATATTATTATTATTTTACTGACACAAAAACACAGTATGTCACAGCAATATATTGTTATTATTATTATAATTATTATTATTATTATTTTACTGACACAAAAACACAGTATGTCACAACTTATTATTATTATCATTATTGAAATATTGCTAAAGATTGCACAATATATTATTATTATTTTTACTGACACACAAAACACAGTATGTCACAGCAAACTTATTATTGTTATTATTATTATTATTATTATTATTATTGAAATATTGGTAAAGATTGCACAATATATTATTATTATTTTACTGACACAAAAACAAACTTATTATTGTTGTTGTTATTATTGAAATATTGCTAAATATTGCACAATATATTATTGTTATTATTTTACTGACACAAAAACACAAAGTTATTATTGTTGTTATTATTATTATTATTGAAATATTGGTAAAGATTGCACAATATATTATTATTATTATTATTATTATTATTATTTTACTGACACAAAAACACAGTATGTCACAACAAACTTATTGTTATTATTATTTAAATATTGCTAAAGATTGCACAATATATTATTATTATTTTACTGACACAAAACCACAGTATGTCACAGCAAACTTATTATTGTTATTATTATTATTATTATTATTATTGAAATATTGAAATATTGCTAAAGATTGCACAAAACACAGTATATTACAGCAAACTTGTTGTTGTTGTTGTTGAAATATTGCTAAAGATTGCACAATATATTATTATTATTATTTTACTGACACAAAAGCACAGTATGTCACAGCAAACTTATTGTTGTTGTTATTATTATTATTGAAATATTGGTAATTTACTGGCACAAAAACACAGTATGTCACAACAAACTTGTTGTTATTATTGAAATATTGCTAAAGATTTCACAATATATTATTATTATTATTATTATTATTATTATTTTACTGACACAAAAACACAGTATGTCACAACAAACTTATTGTTATTATTATTTAAATATTGCTAAAGATTGCACAATATATTATTATTATTTTACTGACACAAAACCACAGTATGTCACAGCAAACTTATTATTGTTATTATTATTATTATTATTATTATTGAAATATTGAAATATTGCTAAAGATTGCACAAAACACAGTATATTACAGCAAACTTGTTGTTGTTGTTGTTGAAATATTGCTAAAGATTGCACAATATATTATTATTATTATTTTACTGACACAAAAGCACAGTATGTCACAGCAAGCTTATTATTGTTATTATTATTATTATTATTATTATTATTATTATTATTATTGAAATATTGAAATATTGCTAAAGATTGCACAAAACACAGTATATTACAGCAAACTTGTTGTTGTTATTATTATTATTGAAATATTGGTAATTTACTGGCACAAAAACACAGTATGTCACAACAAACTTGTTGTTATTATTGAAATATTGCTAAAGATTTCACAATATATTATTATTATTATTATTATTATTATTCTAACACAAAAACACAGTATGTCACAAAAAACTTATTGTTGTTGTTATTATAATTGAAATATTGCTAAAGGTTTCACAATATATTGTTGTTATTATTATTATTTTACTGACACAAAAGCACAGTATGTCACAACAAACTTATTATTGTTGTTGTTGCAATATTGGTAAAGATTGCAGAAGGCCAGTGTGAGCAAGGAAGGCTCTCTTTCCAAACAATGGGCTGCCAAGCACTGGCTTATCAATGAAACTCACCCTTGGAGAGGCCTGAAACTTCCTATTTTGCAGCCACAAGAGAGGTGGGAAATGAAATGGCAGGGCAATGCTGGCAAATGGCAGTCTAGTCCCAGCAGGAGAGAAGGAGTGAGTTCACAGGCACACATCAGGCAGGGAAGCACAACCAGAAGCTCCCCCAAAGTCAAAGATCAGCAGAAGGGAAGGACACACCATTGCTTGCACTGAGTTGGAAATATAATGCTATTTTTGCATTTGCAAGAAAAGATCCATGCAATTGACTCCTGGGTGCAAAAAGGGACCCCAACCCCCAATTCCCCAAAAGAGGGGGTGATATTATTGATATTATCCTTGGGGGGCTCACCTGGAGAGGGTCTCCCTGCAGTGTTTTTGGGGGGTCCCAGTCTTTGGGCTGCTCCCTTCTTCTGCTGCTGCTGCTGCTGCTCCCCCTCCTGACTCACAGCCCATTTCCTACCAGCTGCTGCCCTGATCCCGCCCACCCGGGCTCCCATTGGCCGCCCCGCCTGTCGCTCAGCCCCACGCCCCGCCCTTCCCTTGGAAAGCTCCGCCCACCAGCAGCAAAGGCAATGGCATTGCAGAGCCAGCACAAACAGAGCAGCAACCAACCACTCGTTGCATTGCACTGCAGTTACCTACTGTCTCTATCCTATATATATATTTTCTATATAGGATAGGTATTGTAGATAATTGCACTGCAAGATAATTACATGTAATAATATATATAACATATATAATATAAATAATACACCATGTGTGTGTATATGAGACTATATATATATATGCATATATAATATAAATAATATACCATATGTGTGTATATATACACATATTGTATAATTCTATATATATATATACATATATAATATAAATAATATACCATATGTGTGTGTATATGATACTATATATATATATGCATATATAATATGAATAATATACCATATGAGTGTGTGTATATATACACACACATTGTATAATACTATATATATATATATGATAAATAATATACCATATGTGTGTGTGTATATACACACACATTGTATAATACTATATATATATATATATGATAAATAATATACCGTGTGTGTATACACACACATTGTATAATATTATATATATATGTATATATATATACATATATAATATAAATAATATACCATATGTGTGTGTATATGATACTATATATATATATGCATATATAATATAAATAATATACCATGTGTGTGTGTATATGATACTATATATATATATGCATATATAATATAAATAATATACCATATGTATAATACTATATATATATATGATAAATAATATACCATATGTGTGTGTGTATATACACACACATTGTATAATACTATATATATATATATATATATATGATAAATAATATACCATGTGTGGGTGTGTATATATACACACACATTGTATAATACTATATATATATATATGATAAATAATATACCATATGTGTGTGTGTATATACACACACATTGTATAATACTATATATATATATATATGATAAATAATATACCGTGTGTGTATACACACACATTGTATAATATTATATATATATGTATATATATATACATATATAATATAAATAATATACCATATGTGTGTGTATATGATACTATATATATATATGCATATATAATATAAATAATATACCATGTGTGTGTGTATATGATACTATATATATATATGCATATATAATATAAATAATATACCATATGTATAATACTATATATATATATGATAAATAATATACCATATGTGTGTGTGTATATACACACACATTGTATAATACTATATATATATATATATATATATATATATGATAAATAATATACCATGTGTGGGTGTGTATATATACACACACATTGTATAATACTATATATATATATATATATGATAAATAATATACCATATGTGTGTGTGTATATACACACACATTGTATAATGCTATATATATATATATGATAAATAATATACCGTGTGTGTGTATACACACACATTGTATAATACTATATATATATATATATGATAAATAATATACCGTGTGTGTATACACACACATTGTATAATATTATATATATATGTATATATATATACATATATAATATAAATAATATACCATATGTGTGTGTATATGATACTATATATATATATGCATATATAATATAAATAATATACCATGTGTGTGTGTATATGATACTATATATATATATGCATATATAATATAAATAATATACCATATGTATAATACTATATATATATATGATAAATAATATACCATATGTGTGTGTGTATATACACACACATTGTATAATACTATATATATATATATATATATATATATATATATATATGATAAATAATATACCATGTGTGGGTGTGTATATATACACACACATTGTATAATACTATATATATATATATATATATATGATAAATAATATACCATATGTGTGTGTGTATATACACACACATTGTATAATGCTATATATATATATATGATAAATAATATACCGTGTGTGTGTATACACACACATTGTATAATATTATATATATATATATATATATATATATATATATGATAAATGATATACCATATGTGTGTGTATATACACACACATTGTATAATACTATATATATATACACACACACATAAGATAAATAATATGCCATATATACGGTTGAACAGAAGCTCTCTGAAGCTCTAGGTGCTCTTACTGCCTATTACAGGGAAAACCAGCTGATCCCCAACCCATCTAAAACACAGACATGCGCCTTTCACCTTAAGAACAGAGAAGCACCCCGAGCTCTCAGGATTACCTGGGAAGGAATCCCACTGGAGCATTGCAACACACCCAAATACCTGGGAGTCACTCTGGACCGTGCTCTGACCTACAAGACGCACTGCCTGAACATCAAGCAAAAAGTGGGCGCTAGAAACAACATCATACGAAAGCTGACTGGCACAATCTGGGGATCACAACCAGACACAGTGAAGACATCTGCCCTTGCGCTATGCTACTCTACTGCTGAGTATGCATGCTCAGAGTGGAACACATCTCACCACGCTAAACAGTGGATGTGGCTCTTAATGAGACATGCTGCATTATCACGGGGTGCCTGCGCCCCACACCACTGGAGAAATTACACTGCTTAGCTGGTATTGCACCACCTGACATCCGCCGGGAAGTAGCAGCCAATAGTGAAAGGACCAAAGCAGTGACATCTCCAGCTCATCCCCTGTTTGGGTATCAGCCAGCACGTCAACGGCTTAAATCTAGAAATAGTTTTCTAAGATCTACAGAGACACTTGCTGGAACACCCCAGCAAGCGAGAGTCCATAAGTGGCAGGCTCAAACCCAGAACCTCAATCAATGGCTGATACCAGATGAGAGACTCCCCCCTGGGCACACAGAAAACTGGGCGACTTGGAAGGCGCTGAACAGACTGCGCTCTGGCACCACGAGATGCAGAGCCAACCTTAAGAAATGGGGCCACAAAGTGGAGTCCACGACATACGAGTGTGGAGAAGAGCAAACTACAGACCACCTGCTGCAATGCAACCCGAGCCCTGCCACATGCACAATGGAGGACATTCTTGCGGCAACACCAGAAGCACTCCAAGTGGTCAGATAGTGCTCAAAGGACATTTAATCAACTACCAAGCTTGCAAACTTTGTGTTTTGTCTGTCTGTCTGTTTGTTTTGTTTAAAAAGTAATTCAAATGTCTGGTTGATCCTGACACGATAAATAAATTTCATAAATTTGAACCACAGCCATTAACTCTATGCTGCAAATGCACCCGAAGCCTCCATAGCCTGGAGCCACTACTGAGAAGAACCATCCTTGATAATAAAAAACAATTATGCAACACATTTTAATAATTTAAAAAATCATCAAAGGCTCATAATCCAGTACAATGTATTTAAACTGCATTATATGGCAGTGTGATTTAGTAGACCACAAGCTGAATATGAGTCAATACAGTGTGATGCAGCAGCTAAGAAAGCTAATACAATTCTGGGCTGCATCAACAGGAGTCCAGCATTGTAATGGTGCCCTTTTCTTCTGTTCCTGGTTTCACTGCCTTGTTCCTGGTTTGAAAATGTTATTTCCTGTTTAATTATGTGTCCCTTACTTTGAAAGTAATTGTTCTACTCCAGAAACTTTGTTTTTTGTGGCTGCCGCAATGTATATGGAATTGGTTGAGACTCTATTAAGACATTCACTGGAAAATTAGAGCAAAATATTTTGCAGGGTGTGCCCCGAAAGCAAATTTTTTGCAGTTGAATTAACTTTCCCCGTGTTTTTATGACAGCACCAATTATAACCCAGGAACAGAAATCGTGTTATTGGGAGATGGGGTAAAAAGGCATATATATTGCAATACTTAGTCTATGACAGCGGTTCTCAACCTGGGGGTCGCGACCCCCAGAGGGGTCATTTGGCAATTCTCGGGGGGTCGAAATCGTGTTATTGGGAGATGGGGTAAGGCATATATATTACAATACTTAGTCTACGATAGCGGTTCTCAACCTGGGGGTCACGACCCCCAGAGGGGTCGTTTGCCATTTCTCGAAGGGTCGCGGCCCTGCCTCCTAAGGAATCAAAGAGTTGGAAGAGACCTCATGGGCCATCCAGTCCAACCCCATTCTGCCAAGAAGCAGGAATATTGCCTTCAAATCACTCCTGACAGATGGCCATCCAGCCTCTGCTTAAAAGCTTCCATAGAAGGAGCATCCACCACACTCCAGGGCAGAGAGTTCCCCTGCTGAACGGCTCTCACAGTCAGGAAGTTCTTCCTCATGTTCAGGTGGAATCTCCAAGGAGGCTCTGCTTCCTTGTGCAGGCCCCATGTGTCATCCTCAGCATGCTGGTGAAGTTCAGAATGCCCTTTGATCGAAGGGGAACTATAAATCCACAAAACTGCAACTCCCAAATACCAGGGTCTATTTTCTCCAAATTCCACCAGTGTTCAAATTTGGGAATATTGAGCATTTGTGCCAAATTTGGTCCAGACCCATAGTTGTTTGGGTTCATAGTGCTCTCCAGCTGTAGGTAAACTACATCTCTCATAAATCACTGTCAATTCCTCCCAACCCCCTCTAGTACTTTCTTTCGGTAATGAGAGTTCTGTGTGTCGGGTTTGGCCCATGTATGTTATTTGTGGGGGTCTCAATGGTCTGTGGAAGTCAGAGCTGAGTCAGTTGAAGGTACTGCAGATCCCTTCATCCATTGTCCATAATCCCACAAACATAGTTTTTGTGATTAATCACTATGCATTAATTATGTTCAATTTGTAATGAAAATACATCCTGCATATCAGATATTTACATTATGATTCATAATCGTATCAGTTATGAAGTAGCAATGAAAATATGTATTGTCGAAGGCTTTCATGGCCAGAATCACTGGGTTGTTGTAGGTTTTTTCGGGCTATATGGCCATGGTCTAGAGGCATTCTCTCCTGACGTTTCGCCTGCATCTATGGCAAGCATCCTCAGAGGTAGTGAGGTCTGTTGGAAGTAGGAAAATGAGTTTATATATGTGTGGAATGAGCAGGGTGGGACAAAGGACTCTTCTCTGCTGGAGCTAGGTGTGAATGTTTCAACTGACCACCTTGATTAGCATACAATGGCCTGACTGTGCCTGGGGCAATCTTTTGTTGAGAGGTGAGTAGATGTCCTTGTTTGTTTCCTCTCTGTTGTTGTGCTGTTGCAATTTTAGAGTTTTTTAATACTGAAAATGAACAAAATCTGGCTACCAGACTCTAAACTCTAAAATTGCAACAGCACAACAACAGAGAGGAAACAAACAAGGACATCTACTCACCTCTCAACAAAAGTTTGCCCCAGGCACAGTCAGGCCATTGTATGCTAATCAAGGTGGTCAGTTGAAACATTCACACCTAGCTCCAGCAGACAAGAGTCCTTTGTCCCACCCTGGTCATTCCACAGATATATAAACCCACTTTCCTACTTCCAACAGACCTCACTAACTCTGAGGATGCTTGCCATAGATGCAGGCGAAACGTCAGGAGAGAATGCCTCTAGACCATGACCATATAGCCCGAAAAAACCTACAACAACCCAATGAGAATATGGTTGGGGGTCTCCACAACATGAGGAACTGGATTTAGGGGTCACGGCATTAGAAAGGTTGAGAACCACTGGTCTACGAGAAGAAGTGACAACCAAATTTACCATTGGCCTTACTCATCATGAGCATCATCAACGGGTTTTTTCCTCTGTTGAAATGTCCTTGCAGAATATACTTGTAGTGCTGCGGGATGAAATGGCACGTCAATGATTGCGAGACACCATAAAGAGGAGCAACGTAAGTCAAGTATGAGCACCCCAATTCAAGATATGGACATGGATGAGATGGAAGGTGTCCAAAGAAGGGCAACCCAAATGGTCAAAGGTCTGCAAACCAGAAATCTATCTAAGGAGAAGCTTAGGAAGCTTGGAGAAGAGAAGGCTGAGAGGAGGGGACACCTTAACCAGGTTTAAATATCAGAAAGGATGTCCTTTCTAATATAAGGCTTGTTTTCTGCTGCTCCAGAGACCAAGACAAGGAGCAATGGATCCAAATGGCAGGAGGAGAAATGCCACGTAAACATTAGAAGGAACATAAGAGCAGTTAAACAGTGGGAGTCCATTGGAGTCTCCTTCTCTGGAGGTTTTTAAGCAGAGGCTGCATGGCCATCTGTCGGGAGGGCCTGGATTGTAACTTCTTGCCTTGTTGGACTGGATGGCCCTTGATGCCTCTTCCAATATTTTTTTCATGTCAGGAGTGACTTAAGAAACTGCAAGTCGCTTCTGGTGAGAGAGAATTGGCCGTCTGCTAAGACGTTGCCCAGGGGACACCCAGATGTTTTACCATCTGGTGGGAGTCTTCTCTCATGTCCCCACATGAGAAACTGGAGCTGACAGATGGGAGCTCACCCCACTCCCCAGATTCGAACTGCCATCCACCAAAACATTCCTATGGCACATCTTCCAACAATACAATCCTATGGCACATCTCCTTAACTCTCTGATTCAGGGACCTGGATGTTTTGCCATCCGATGGGAGGCTTCTCTCATGTCCCTGTATGAGAACCTGGAGCTGACAGATGGGAGCTCACCCCACTCCCCGGATTCGAACCTCCATCCACCAATACAATCGTATAGCACATCTTCCAACAATACAATCCTATGGCACATCTCCTTAACTCTCTGATTCAGAGGTATGGATGTTTTACCATCCTATGGGAGGCTTCTCTCATGTCCCCGTATGAGAAGCTGGAGCTGACAGATGGGAGCTCACCCCACTCCCCTGATTCGAACCTCCACCCACCAATACAATCCTATAACACATCTTCCGACAATACAATACTATGGCACATCTCCTTCACTCTCTGATTCAGGGGCCTGGATGTTTTACCATCCTATGGGTGGCTTCTCTCATGTCGCCGTATGAGAAGCTGGAGCTGACAGATGGGAGCTCACCTCACTCCCCAGATTCGAACCACCAACCAACAACACAATCCTATGACACATCTCCTTAACTCTCTGATTCAGGGTCCCTTTGCCACAATACAAATATGAGGAAGTGGTTGCTGTGTGAAGACGAGACGGACTTGCGGGAAACCTGACTCTGCCAGGCAAGGGACCCGAATTCAAGAGGAGAAGTTGTGGTTTTAAGAGGAAACTCAAAGAATGGGGACACTTCTCCTATCGGGAACTGGGGCATTGAGGGTTGGGCAGGAAAAGGCATCCCCCCCCCCCCCCCCAGGAATATGGAGAGAAAAGAAATACAGAGAAAAATAATTATAATGTTCTCTTCCTCGGGGACTCCCAAAATGACCTGCTTAGTGCAAGGAGTGACTTCTTCACTTTTGCAATTGTTTCATTTCTAAGAAATCTTGGGTGGAGTGACTACGTATCTTTCTTTTGTTATTTATTTGGATTATTTGAGTCTTTATTGTGTTTTATTTATTTACTTATTTGTGTATAGGAACCCCTGGTAGTGCAATGGGTTAAACCCTTGTGCCAGCAGGACTGAGGATCGACAGGTTAGAGGTTTGAATCCGGGGAAAGCACGGATGAGCTCCCTCTGTCAGCTCCAGCTCCCCATGTGGGGACATGAGAGAAGCCTCCCACAAGGATGGTAAAAACATCCAGACATCCCTTGGGCAATGTCCTTGCAGACAGCCCATTGTCTCACACCAGAAGCGACTTGCAGTTTCTCAAGTCACTCCTTATACACACACACACACATATACACACAAAAAACTTATTTTTGTGTTATTATATATATATATATATATATATATATATAATTTGTGTTTTAGTTATTATAAATTCACATTTGTTGATTTTATGTCTTAGAAACATAGAATCCTCTCTGTTGTTGTGCTGTTCTAATTTTAGAGTTTTTTAATAGGAAACAAACAAGGACATCTAATCACCTCTAAACAAAAGATTGCTCCAGGCACTGCCAGGCAATCAAATGCTAATCAAGGTGGTCAGTTGAAACATTCACTGAGCGAAGGAAGAGAGATGCTTTTGAGCTGTGGTGTTGGAGGAAAGTTCTGAGAGTGCCTTGGACTGCGAGAAGATCCAACCGGTCCATCCTCCAGGAAATAAAGCCCGACTGCTCACTGGAGGGAAGGAGACTAGAGACAAAGCTGAAGTCCTTTGGCCACATCATGAGGAGACAGCAAAGCCTAGAGAAGGGAATGATGCTGGGGAAAGTGGAAGGCAAAAGGAAGAGGGGTCGACCAAGGGCAAGGTGGATGGATGACATCCTTGAAGTGACTGGATTGACCTTGAAGGAGCTGGGGGTGGTGACGGCCAACAGGGAACTCTAGCGTGGGCTGGTCCATGAGGTCACAAAGAGTCGGAAACGACTGAACGAATGAACAACAACAACAATATCTGTGGAATGACCAGGGTGGGACAAAGAACTCTTGTCTGCTGGAGCTAGGTGTGAATGTTTCAACTGACCACCTTGATTAGCATTTGATAGCCTGGAAGTGCCTGGAGCAATCTTTTGTTGAGAGGTGATTAGATGTCCCTGATTGTTTTCCCTCCCCTTTTTTAATTTTAAAGGTTTTTTTAATACAGGTAGCCAGATATTGTTCATTTTCATGGTTTCCTCCTTTCTGTTGAAATGCTTGTTGGATTGGTTTTTTCCTCCCTGTGTTATTTCCTGTTTAATGGTGCGGCCTTTACTTTGGAAGTAGTTGTCCTACTCCAGAAACTTTGTTTTTGTGGCTGAAACTATGTCAAAATGGATCAAAACTCGACGATGAAACAGTCATTGAAAAACTAGAGCAAAATGTGGCATCGCAGGATGTCTTGCAAAAGGAAATTTTTGCAGTTTAATTTAGTTTCCTTATGTTTTTAGGATAGAACCCATTAAGAAACAATGGCAATGATAACCCAGGAATCAAAAATCATTGTGTAATATACAATAATATAATAATAAATATTATAATATAATATTATTATAATAAATATAATATAATATAATTAATAATATAATATTATAATATAATATAATTAATTATATAATATAATAATAATATAATAATAATAATAATAATATATTCCCTTATTTGGAGCAACTTACCCGGCTTCTCCACTGTCACAATGCAACACTTTTCTCTTTTTGGCCCCTTTCTCTCTTTTCCCAGAAGCAGTTTCCGGGTCTGGTGCTTAGCCACGCCCACCGCGCACGCTGATTGGCTGCGACGGCAGGCCTTGGAACCCGGCGGCCAATCAAAGCCCGCGGTAGCAGCAGCTGCTGAGGAAGCCACGCCCCCTCCACGTGCAGGTCTGTGATGACAGCAGGGCGGGGAGGAGGGGGAGTGGGCGGGGCCACAGAAGGAAGAAGTGGACTCTGATTGGTCCGGGCGGGAGCTGGGGGCGTGACCGACATCTTGACGTCATCGCGTGGGCGGGGTTTGTACTAGGAAGAAGCAAAAGCTGATCCATAGGCAGAAAGAAGGCACATTTCCAGCTCAACAGGAAATTTAAAGAGACAGGCTCCCATTTGCAACCATTATACTCCTTGTACTAAATTCTACCTATAATGGAATATGTTTGGCTTTTGAATGTGAATTCTTAATACTGTTTGCATTTAATTCTGTTTACTAATGCTTTTATGTTAGCGAATGGATGGAGCTGCCTGAACACTGCCACTGCCAGAAGGGACAGAGAGCTTCATCTATGCTGATGATCATGCCATTACTGCTCAAAGCAGGGAGCTTTGAGATGGTGGAACAGAAGCTCTCCGAAGCTCTAGGTGCTCTTGCTGCCTATTACAAGGAAAACCAACTGATCCCTAATCCATCTAAAACACAGACATGTGCCTTTCATCTCAAGAACAGACAAGCATCATGAGCTCTGAACATTATTACCTGGGAAGGAATCCCACTGGAGCATTGCAGCGCACCCAAATACCTGGGAGTCACTCTGGACCGTGCCCTGACCTACAAGAAGCACTGCCTGAAGATCAAGCAAAAAGTGGGCGGTAGAAACAATATCATGCGAAAGCTGACTGGCACAACCTGGGGATCACAACCAGACACAGTGAAGACATCTGCCCTTGCGCTGTGCTACTCTGCTGCTGAGTACGCATTCCCAGTTTGGGACACATCTCACTACACTAAAACAGTAGATGTGGCTTTTAATGAGACATGCCGCATTATGACGGGGTGTCTGCGCCCTACACCACTGGAGAAATTACACTGTCTAGCTGGTATTGCACCACCGGACATCCACAGGGAAGTAGCAGCCAATAGTTACATCCCGTTTAGACTACTGCAACGCTCTCTACGTGGGGTTGCCCTTGAAGACGGCCCGGAAGTTTCAATTGGTCCATCGTGCGGCAGCCATGTTACTAACAGGAGCGGGACGCAGGGAGCATACAACGCCCTTGTTGTACCAGCTCCACTGGCTGCCGATTTGCTACCGGGCTCAATTCAAGGTGCTGGCATTGGCCTATAAAGCCCTAAATGGTTCCGGCCCAAGATACCTATCCGACCGCATCTCGGCCTACAAGCCCACAAGGACTTTGAGATCATCCAGGGAGGCCCTGCTCTCGATCCTGCCTGCCTCACAGGCACACCTGGCGGGGACGAGAGACAGGGCCTTCTTGGTGGTGGCTCCTCAGCTGTGGAACACCCTTCCCGTGGACATCAGACTTGCTCCTTCCCTGATGATATTCTGCAGGAAATTAAAGACTTGGCTGTTCAGGAGGGCGTTTGAACAAGAAGTGCAATAATTGATAATGATGACAGGAATGGAACAATGGAAAACGAGACTAGATTGTGGTTAAACGATGAGACGACGTGAATGGCTTTTTGTATTATTGATATTGTGCTGTTTTTGATGATGATGTTTTTGGTTATAGCTAGATGGATATTTTAGATTGTGTCTTGAATTTTGGATTTTGTTTTTTCTATGTTGTACCCTGCTGTGAGTCGCCCCTGGGCTGAGAACAGCGGTATATAAGCAAAGTCAATAAATAAATAATAAAATAAATAAATAGTGAAAGGACCAAGGCGGAGACATCTCCAACTCATCCCCTGTTTGGGTATCAGCCAGCACGTCAACGACTTAAATCTAGAAATAGTTTTCTAAGATCTACAGAGACACTCACTTGAACACCTCAGCAAGCGAGAGTCCAAAAGTGGCAGGCTCAAACCCAGAACCTCAACCAATGGCTGATACCAAATGAGAGACTTCCCCCTGGGCACACAGAAGACTGGGCGACTTGGAAGGCGCTGAACTGACTGCACCATGAGATGCAGAGCCAATCTTAAGAAATGGGGCTACAAAGTGGAATCCATGACATGCGAGTGCGGAGAAGAGCAAACCACTGACCACCTGCTGCAATGCACCCTGAGCCCTGCCACATGCACCATGGAGGACCTTGCGGCAACACCAGAGGCACTCCAAGGGGCCAGATACTGGTCAAAGGACATTTAACCAACTACCAAGTTGGCAAAATCTGTGTGTGTTTTTTTTCTTTTTCTTTTTAATCTGTGTGTTTGTTTTGCTCTGTTAGAATTGTAACACAATGCTATGGTTGCTGATGACATGATAAATAAATAACATGAAATTTAAAGAGACAGGCTCCCATTTGCAACTATTATACTTCTTATACTAAATTCTACCTATATTTAAATATGTTTGGCTTTTAAATGTGAATTTTTAATACTGTCGAAGGTTTTCATGGCCGGAATCACTCAGTTCTTGTGGGTTTTTTCGGGCTATATGGCCATGTTCTAGAGGCATTTCTCCTGACATTTCGCCTGCATCTATGGCAAGCATCCTCAGAGGTGAGGTCTGAGGAAGCTTGCCATAGATGCAGGCGAAACGTCAGGAGAAATGCCTCTAGAACATGGCCATATAGCCCGAAAAAACCCACAAGAACTGAATTTTTAATACTGTTTGCATTTAATTCTGTTTACTAATGCTTTTATGTTAGCTAATGGATGGAGGACTTAAATGGGGAAATTTTAAACTGGATGTAACTAGGACTAGAAAGAAGAAAGTGCAAAAGCTGGGTTGCAGCGAGGCATAAAAAAAAAACCCCAAGATGATGGCAACCAGACTGATTGATAACAGGCAAATATAATAATAATAATAATAATAATAATAATAATAATAATAATAATAAGCCAGGCACGGCCAGGCACTGGACTCTCAGCCTCTTCTCCTTTGGCAGGGAACTGAATCTCAACCTCAACCCCTCGGCCTATTTGTAGAATACCAACCTGAAGATAAATAGAGTTGGTTTCAGGGGTGGGAAGAGATGTATAGAAGAAATGATTTATTTTAATCAGGAAAACCCATTCAAGAGTCTGGGAGTCCTTTGGACACGCTGCTAACGATGGACGTCCATCGTCAGCAGAACCGCCTTCTTTCACCTGCGGCAGGCTAGACGGCTGGCCCCCTCCCTGTCCAGGGACGACCTAGCTACAGTGATCCAGGCTACGGTCATCTCAAGACTGGACTACTGTAACGCCCTCTACGTTGGCCTTCCTCTGTCGGTGATTCGGAAGCTCAAGTTGGTACAAAACGCAGCTGCTCGGCTTCTTGTGGGAATTCTTGCGGCTGGCGGGGACGAGAGACAGGGCCTTTTCTGTGGTGGCCCCTCGGCTCTGGAACGCCCTTCCCATGGAGGTAAGATCAGCCTCCTCGCTGATGGTATTCCGAAGAAGACTAAAAACTTGGATGTTCAAGCAGGCATTTGGCTAATTCGGTGCAATGAATGTGTTGATTACAGATTGGTAATATGGATGATGCAATTGGACCACGATTTTAGTTAGGAGATGTATTGGATTGTGATTTCGTGTAATATTGTGTATTATGTTTTTTATGGTTTTAATTGTATACTGTGCACTGTATATTTTGTTGTAAACCGCGTTGAGTCGCCAATTAGGCTGAGAAACGGCAGTATACAAGGACAGTAAATAAATAAATAAATTCTGATGAGATGCCACATCACACCAATCTGACTGCAGCTGCATTGGTTACCGGTTGAGCACCGGATCACTTTCAAAGGGATGGTACTCACCTTTAAGGCCTTGCATGGTCTGGGGCCAATGTACCTGAGGGACCGCCTCACCCCCTCCCAACCCCAGAGATCCCTCCGTTCTGAGGACCAAGATCTATTGGAAGTCCCCAGTGTCAAGTCCTTGCGTCTAACAGCAACCAGACGCAGAGCCTTCACAGCAGTGGCCCCATCACTCTGGAACACTCTGCCACCTGAAGTCCGTGCCTTGCGGGACTTATCAGCTTTCCGCAGGGCATGTAAGGCATATCTGTTTCAACAGGCCTTTGATCTCTAATAGTGTTGTTTTTAAATTGTTTTGAATTGTTTTTAAATTGTGTTCGATTTGAGCCTGTTCTTGTAAGCCGCTCCGAGCCCCAAGAGAGTGGCGGCATAGAAGTTTGAATAACAAATAAATAAATACAAACAATGAATGAATAAAGCGGTACCTTAGGGACCGCCTCTCCTTCTCCCATCATCGGAGGTCACAACGAACAGCCCAACTTGACTTACTCTCTATACTGGGTCCTAGAGAAGGGCACTTGGAAAGCACCAGGCACAGGTGGGCCTTCTCTCTTTCTGCCCCTGCCTTATGAACGTATCTCCGAATGTATTCTCCCCTACGAACTATCAAGATTATTAAGATCATCTGGAGGGGCCCTGCTCTCGGTCCCACCGGCCTCACAAGCGCGTCTGGTGGGGACGAGGGACAAGGCCTTCTCGGTGGTAGCCCCGCGACTCTGGAACTCTCTCCCACCGGAGATCAGAACCACCCCTTCTATCCTGACTTTTAGGAAACAGGTGAAGACGTGGTTATGGAGACAGGCTTTTGATGAGTGAGACAACACCCTAAGACATGGATGGAAGATGATGTAGAATTGTTTTTTAGTATGACGACTGACCACTGTAGTTTTGGATATATTTGTTGTTTGAATGTGTTGCTGTAATATGAACTATGATGTTTTTACCGATTGTATGTGTTTTTATGGTTGGAAACCGGTCTGAGTCCCTCAAAAGAGGTGAGAAGGTCGGTAGATAAAACTCTGAAATAAACGAATAAAGAAATATGGCATTCCTTGCCACCCTACGTGAGAGCCACGCGTGACTGAGGACCTTTTACTCTCGCACTTAAGACAACTGGCTTTTGACTAGAGCATTCGATCCCTGTTAATTTTTAATTTCTGTATGTATGTATTTTATCTTTTACAACTTAGCTGTAAATTGCCTAGAGCATTCTCGGATGGAGGGCGATTGATAAGTAATTAAATATCATGATGATGATGATGATGATGATGATGAAAGCCAACGAATCCATCCTGAGTGCAATTAACTATCAAGATTACCCTATGAACCATCAAGATTATTAAGATCTTCTGGAGGGGCCCTGCTCTCGGTCCCACCGGCCTCACAAGTGCGTCTGGTGGGGATGAGGGACAGGGCCTTCTCGGTGGTGGCCCCGCGACTCTGGAACTCTCTCCCACCTGAGGTCAGAACCGCCCCAACAATCCTGATATTCAGGAAACAGGTGAAGTCGTGGTTGTGGAGACAGGCTTTCGAAGAATGAGACAACGTTCTGGATGGAAGACGGTGTATATTCGATTATAGTATGACGACTGACCACCGTAGTTTTTGAATTTATGTGCTTTTCCAGTGTTTTATTGTAATTGTGTACTTTGATATTTTACCAATTGTATGTGTTTTTATGGTTGGAAACCGGGCTGAGTCCCTCTAATGAGGCGAGAAGCTCCGTATAGAAAACTTTGAAATAAAACTTTGAAATAAATTAATGCAAGTCAATACATTTCAGATCAATATCATCACAAAAGGACACCCACACTCCTCAAGAGTTTTAATGTTATCTTTATTGTTGTATAAATAAATGTGTAATTACAAACTAAATCTAAACTAAAATTTGGAAATAAATCTTGAAAGGTTAAACGTTCTTTTGCTCTTGAGGCCAAACCACCAGTTGCTCTTCCTCTTCTGATCACAGTTGGCTTTCTTTTTCCCATTATCCGCATCACTGGTGGAGGCTTCGTCTTTCTTGGGATTCACACTGAGTGCGAGTGGAGGGTGGCACTCCGCTTTTCGAGGTTCGATGCCCTCCGCACGTACAAATTCCTGGTATTTTTCAAATATCTTCAGTCGTTCCTCAAAATTGAGTTTTTTCACCAGGGCGGAGGCAATGACGGCCACTTGTTTGTGGATGGGAGCTGGGATGAAGATGGATTCACGCAGATCTGGCTTGTTTTCCTCCCCACAAAACAAGGGGGGTCCATCCTGTTGCTCTTCCCTTGGACGGAGGGGCACCTCCTCCTCCTCTTTCCCCCCCATCTTTCCTCCTCCGCATCCGCTGGGTGCCCCGTCTTCGCCGTTTTCATTTCTCACCAATTCATCTATTTGAGGTTTTGTTTTGAAAAAAAAAGATTTTAACAATAATTAAAATACATGAATTTAAACACAAAAAAGGAACAAAATAGAAAAAAACAAAGCAGAAAAAAGAAAACAAAAATTAAAAGCAAGACAAAAGCAACAGAGGGTTGTTGTAGGTTTTTTCGGGCTGTATGGCCATGGTCTAGAGGCATTCTCTCCTGACGTTTCACCTGCATCTATGGCAAGCATCCTCAGAGGTAGTGAGGTCTGTTGGAACTAGGAAAAAAGGTTTATACATCTGTGGAATGACCAGGGTGGGACAAAGGACTCTTGTCTGCTGGAGCTAGGTGTGAATGTTTCAACTGAAACGTCAGGAGAGAATGCCTCCCAATCTCCTACAGTTTTCGTATCTCGGCTGAATTCAGATATTCTCCCTCCAGACTGTTCTGTTACTTGATTGATGACATGATGGCAACAGTCCTGGACAGCAGTGGTTCCCAAAGTGACCCATTTAAGGTGGAATCAGGTGTCAAACAGGGATGATGTGTTATTGCCCCAACCTTATTCTCGATCTTCATCGCTATGATACTTCACCTTGTTGATGGGAAGCTTCCCACCGGAGTGGAAATCATCTCTCGGACAGATGGCAAGCTATTCAACCTCAGCAGACTGAAAGCCAAAACCAAGGTTACAACAACAACTGTTATAGAACTCCAGTATGCTGATGACAACGTCGTCTGTGCGCATTCAGAAGAAGATCTACAAGCCACTCTAAACACCTTCGCAGAAGCATATGAGAAGCTCGGCCTGTCATTTAACATCGAGAAAACCAAAGTGCTCTTCCATCAGTCACCAGCCAATCCCTCCCCAATGCCAGAGATACAGCTTAATGGGGAAACATTAGATAATGTTGACCATTTCCACTCCCTTGGCAGCCACCTCTCTACCAAAGTCAACATCGACACCGAAATACAACACCACCTGAGCTCTGCGAGTGCAGCATTTTTCCGAATGAAGCAGAGAGTGTTTGAGGACCGGGACATCCGTAGGGAGACCAAGGGGCTTGTTTATAAAGCTATTCTCCTCCCAACCCTCCTCTATGCCTGCAAAACGTGGACTGTCTACAGACGTCACATTCAACTCCTGGAACGGTTACATCAGTGCTGCCTCCAGAAAATCCTGCAAATCTCTTGGGAAGACAGGCGGAGAAACGTCAGTGTGCTGGAAGAAGCAAAGACCACCAGCATTGAAGCGATGCTCCTCCGCCATCAACTCAGCTGGACCGGCCACGTTGTCCAGATGCCCGACCACCGTCTCCGAAAGCAGTTGCTCTACTCCAAACTCAAGAACGGAAAACAGAATGTTGGTGGACAGGAAAAGAGATTGAAAGATGGGCTCAAAGCCAACCTTAAAAACTCTGGCATAGACATTGAGAGAGACTGGGAAGCCCTGGCCCTTGAGCGCTGCAGCTGGAGGTCAGCTGTGACCAGCAATGCTGCAGAATTTGAAGAGGCACGAATGGAGGGTGAAAGAGAGAAACGTGCCAAGAGGAAGGCACGTCAAGCCAACCCTGACCGGGACTGCCTTCCACCTGGAAACAGATGCCCTCACTGCGGGAGAAGATGCAGGTCAAGAAGAAGGCTTCTCAGCCACCTACACACTCACAAGAATTCTGATCCTACTTGGCCGATGACGGATCGCCTAAGTAAGTAAGTAAAGTGGCACTACATGCCAGGAAATCATTTCCAAGACATGTGGCTGGTAGCATGGGCAACTGAGGAGCTAAAACCACTCCGTGCCTAGAAAGGCCAGACTCAAATGACACCTCCAGTCAAGTGAGACGGATGTAATACCCAAGAGGTCAAGATATACAGATAAGCGCACACAGCAAAGAAATGAAAGGCCTGACCAGGTGCTTCATCTTTCTCTTCTTCTTGTGCCAGGACCACCTGCGTGTGAGTCTCTGTAAAAAAGGAAAGTGGGACAATAATCAACAGGGATCCGTCAAGGGCTCTTGGCAGAGAGACAGAGTTCCAGTGAGCTTGATTTCAGAAGCAGAGAGGCAGGGGAAGAGCAGAGAGGTTTCCAGGTCCTTCAAAGGAGGCCTCCTTACCTCTCTCTGAAGCTTGGGTGCCTTCTTGGGTGGAGACTTCATGTCCCTCTGGATCTTCGGGAGGCTTGGAAGGGTGCCTCTCTCCAACAGATTCGCAGGACACTCTTTTTCCGGCTGGAGGAGATGCTGGTGGCCCTGCCTCCAAAGTGGTGGTGATGTCTCCCCGGATTTGGCAGGAGAATGCCTTCCCCCTAGCTCGGCTCCACCGGCGTCGGCTCCCTCGCCTTTGCCTTTGACGGGCACTTGCTTGGTCTCGCTTCTCACTCCTTGCCCTCCGGTAGTTCCTCCCTACGAGATCCTCGTAGGAAGACTGAGTCTCCAAATGAGGAGGGGGCAGGAGGGCAAGGTCTCGGTGATCGAAATCAGTGTCCTGTTGGGCTTGAAGGGGCTCTTTGTTGCTCCTTCCTGACCTCTTGGAAAACCAAGAGATGGATTCTTTCTTCTCCGCAAAGTCCATCATGGTGCTCTCCGATGTGCTGTCTTGGACTTTAAGCCAAAGGGCTTCAAGAGAGGACAGGGAGTAAGAGCGTTTGGAATACTTCAATGGTAGAAAAGTGGAAGCAGTACTCCACTCAAGCTTGTCCTCAATCTTTGATGCCCTGCCCTGGACTGACACCCAAAGGGCTTCAAGAGACGAAAGAGAATACTGCGGTTTATTTTTTACACCCAGGGAGATGGGTTGCATCCCAGATGAACTGCCGTCATACTTCTGGGATCGGGATGAAATCCTAGAATGCCCTTGGCAGGTTCTCCTGGGATGGAAATTCGAGTTCTCCTGGGGTTCGCTTAGTTTAGAGATATTTTTCTCGTCTTCCCAGCTAACTCTTGATCCCCGGCTTCCTTTTTCAGATCCGGAAGAGAAGCAGGGCTCTTTAGCATCCGGCCAAGCAGGCTCTCTTCCGTCCTGGCCTATTTCATACAACTCATCTTTCTGGTGGATGCTCTGTTCTGCTGGACTGGAGCCCCATTCCTTTTCTGCATCTATTGGAAATGAAGTCTCTGACACTGCAGAACCTTGTTCATAATCAGTATTAACACTAGTACAAGCTAGTTCTGCATCATCTTCTTGAGTGTTTGGTGTTTTTGGAGGCTGGAATGCCTTCAGGGACTTCTGAGCCCGTTCTGGGAGACCCCACTTGTGCTCCGCAATCTTACGGCTCAGGTGGGAATTCAGGCGTGTTTGTGCTTCAGCGCAAACGAAAGGGAGGCTTGAAGTCGAGATCTTCACATCTACTCTCTCCTGGGAGTGCGCCTCACCCACCTTCTGTCCTATGTGTTCTTTCTTCTTGAGAAGAAATGGGGAGAACACACGCAAGGATTGTATCACCTTGGTGGGAAGACCCCATGCATGTTGCATTCTCTTGCGCACAATGTGGAATTCCAGACGGTTCCAGGCTTCTTCCATGAGGAAAGAGGGCTTCTTCCTAGGACAAGGGAAGGCCACCCCTCCGGGACCACGTTGTGCAGTTGTTCCCGGTGTCCTTTGCCGGGTGGTCTCCTTTTGCTTCGCAGTGGCTCCTTCTCTGGATTGGACAAGGGGCCGGGAATCTCCCTTTCTCTTGGGAGGGGAGGAAATGCCGTGCCGTTGGCGGGATTCCTCTTGGAGCTGCCTTCCTTCAGGGTGGGATTTCGGATGAGGAGGTGAATGCATGGCCTCCAACAAGGCCTGAACCTGCTTGGGAAGCACCCACTTGTATTCCATGACCCACTTCTTCACATGCTCTTTCAGGCTCTCCTGCACTTCTGCATTCAAATAACGTAGGAGGCAAGATGGGATCAGGAAGTCCTCCACTGTTTCTGGCACCTGGACACTCCTCTTTCCCGATGCCACTACGCTCCCGGAAGGAGCTTGTGGTGCTCTTCTAGCTTTGCCGCTTCCTAGCGGTTGGGGAGGAAGTGGGGCAAAAGCACGCAGGGACTGCTGGGCCCGTTTTGGGAGGCCCCACTTGTGCTCCGCAACCTTACGGCTCAGGTGGGCATACAGGTGCGTTTGTGTATCAGAGCAGAGGAAAGGGAGACTCGGGATCATCACCCGTACATCTTCTTTCTCTTGTGTGTGCGTCTTAGCCACACCTTGTTCTGCGGATTCCTTCTCCTTGAGGAGAAATGGGGAGAACATACGCAAGGACTGTGTCACCTTGGAGGGAAGACCCCAGGTGTGTTGGATTCGCTTGTGAAGAATGTGGAACTCCAGAAGGTTCCAGGTTTCTGTGCTGAAAAATGGAGTATTTGAGGACACTCTACTTTCAACATGTCCAGAAACAGTTATTGCTGGCTGCCTTTCATGGTGGACTTTCTCTTGCAGTGCTTCTGCACCTTTAGATTGGAAGCCATCCTCAGCCCTCTGGGTGGACTTAGACTGGCAATAAAAGGGAGGCTGTGGCGGATCAATCCTAGTTTGAGGAGGAACTCTTAGAGACTGAAACGCCTTCAGGGACTTCTGTGCCCGTTCTGGGAGGCCCCACCTGTGCTCCGCAATCGTATGGGTCAGGTGGGCACTCAAACGCTCTTGTGCGTTAGAGCTGAGGAAAGGGAGACTCTGAGGCACAATCTCCACTTCTCCTCTCTCTTGTGAGTGTGTCTTGGCCACACTCTGTCCTGTGTATTTCTTCTCCTTGAGAAGACATGGGGAGAAGATACGCATGGACTCCATCACCTTGGAGGGAAGACCCCAGGTGTGTTGGATTCTCTTGTGTACAATGTGGAACTCCAGAAGGTTCCAGGCCTCCCTGCTCAAAAATGGAAACTTCACCCTGGCAGTTGAGGAAGCTCTTCCTTCAGCCTGTCCAGAAGAAGCTCTTGCCGGCTGCCTTTTATGGTGGAGTTTCTCTTGCGGTGCTTCTTCTTGGTGATCTCTACACTGGAAGCCATCCTCAGCCCTCTGGACGGACTTACACTGGCAATGAAAGGGAGGCTGTGTCGGATCAATCCCAGATTGAGAAGGGGCTCTCGGAAACTGAAACGCCTTCAGGGACTTCTGAGCCCGTTCTGGGAGACCCCACCTGTGCTCCGCAATCGTATGGGTCAGGTGGGCACTCAAACGCTCTTGTGCGTTAGAGCTGAGGAAAGGGAGACTTTGAGGCACAATATCCACTTCTCCTCTCTGCTGTGAGTGTGTCTTGGCCACACTCTGTCCTGAGTATTTCTTCTCCTTGAGAAGACATGGGGAGAAGATACGCATGGACTCCATCACCTTGGAGGGAAGACCCCAGGTGTGTTGGATTCTCTTGTGTACAATGTGGAACTCCAGAAGGTTCCAGGCCTTTGTGCTCAAAAATGGAAACTTCACCCTGGCAGTTGAGGAAGCTCTTCCTTCAGCATTTCCAGAAGAAGCTCTTGCCGGCTGCCTTTCATGGTGGACTTTCTCTTGCGGTGCTTCTTCTTGGTGATCTCTACACTGGAAGCCATCCTCAGCCCTCTGGACGGACTTACACTGGCAATAAAAGGTAGGCTGTGTTGGATCAATCCCAGATTGAGAAGGGGCTCTCGGAGACTGAATCGCCTTCAGGGACTTCTTAGCCCGTTCTGGGAGGCCCCACCTGTGCTCCGCAATCGTATGCCTCAAGTGGGCACTCAAGTGCTCCTGTGCTTTAGAGCTGAGGAAAGGGAGACTCTGAGGCACAATCTCCACTTCTCCTCTCTCTGCAAGAGAGTGTGTCTTGGCCACACTCTGTCCTGTGTATTTCTTCTCCTTGAGAAGACTTGGGGAGAAGATACGCATGGACTCCATCACCATGGAGGGAAGACCCCAGGTGTGTTGGATTCTCTTGTGTACAATGTGGAACTCCAGAAAATCCCGAGCCTTGTCTGTCAAGAAAGGCAGGTTTGCCTCAGGCCTTAAGGAAGCAGGTCCTTGATCACTCTCGGGTCTTGTCCTTTCAGGGGAGGCATCTTGCTTCCTCTCTGACCTCCTCTTGGACTTGGCCTTTCTTGGTGTGCATTCCTGCTCACCTTCTGTTTGGGAATCATCTGTTGCCACTTGGAAAGATTTGGACTTGGGTCTGGAAGGGGGTCTGAGAGGCGTAATCCCCTTTGTTGACCTCTGCATCTGCCTTGGAGTCTCCCATCTGTGTTTTGCAACCGTGAGGAAAGAGGGCTTCTCCACAGGACAAGAGAAGATTACCCCTCCAAGGCTGGATTGAGCAGTTGCTCGTGGCTCCCTTTGCCGGACGGACTCCTTTGGCTTTGCAGTGGCTCCTATCCTGGACTGGTCAAGGGACTGGGGGAACTGGGATCGAGCAGTGCCCCCTTCATCTCGGGAGAATGAGGCAGGAGGCAGAAAGGCCTCCAGGGAGTCCTGCACTCGTGAAGGAAGGGTCCACCTGTGTGATGCGGTCCGGCTCTTCACATGAGACTCCAGGGTCCTTGTCATCTCAAGATCGAAGGGCATACTCTCAGATGCACTTGTCCTCCATGTTACTTCACCCCAAGGGGATGGGGTGGCTTGGCCCAGTCTCAGAAAAGACCTTCCTGCTTCTGAGGGAGGTGGAGCCGCAGCTAATGCACGAAGAGATTTTTGAACAGTGGCTGGTAAACTCCACTCATGTTGCAGCTTCTTACGCTGGACATGCATTTCCAAAAGACCCACGGCCTTTCTTGGAATGAAATCTGGCCCTCTCTTAGAGGGCTCAAGCCCTGTTCCTTCCGAGATTGTGGAGTATGCTCCCCCTTCCTTTTGATATACGGATGCCCTGGATGACGCTCTTATATCTATGGTCCTTCGAGACCGCTCTGGATCTCCTCCAAACATCTCATGCAGGGACTCTATGTATACAGTGGGAAGCCCCCAAAGGGAGGAGAGGTGCTTTTGCTTGATGTTCAGCTGGATCTTCATCAGAGCTTCCTGTTTCACAGAATATATGGAAGACCTTCTCGGTCTTCGTTCTGAAGACACCAAGGCAGGCTTTGGGAGAGGGCTTTGCCTTGGAGACTCAGGAGATTTCCGAGACTGGAATTCAACATCCAGAGCCTCCTTCTTCAGATGGGTCTCAAGAGGACTTCTCCTCAAGTGGTCATGCACACTACTTTGGCTTTGAAAGAATATCTTGTTTTCCAGCATCCACCTTCCATGGTCCATCTTCTCTTCTTTGAGACTGGACACTGCCTTTGCCGACTCCTTTCTCTTGACCCTCTGAGGAATTGGTGTCCTTCCTGGGGGAGAAAGAGGGCGGAAGGCTTTGGCAGATTCGAGGATCCTCTGGGGTAGACCCCACTGGCGCTGCAGCTTCATTTTCTGGAGGTGGACCTCCAGGTGGTGGGAGACCCGCTTTGGAAGGAAAAGCAGCTCCTGTGACGTCACAGAGGTCTGAGTCAAGGTCCTAGTCCCATGAGGCAATGAGGGGGTTTCCTCCATAAAGCCCCGGAGGGATCTCTGCACAAGGGACGGAAGCCCCCACTCGTGCTGGACCCTCTTCTTCCTCACATGCTGTTCTAGAATCTCCTTGGAGGTCCTCTGGAGGAAGGGCAATTCTCTGCCTTCAAATTCAAGGAGGACTTCTCTTGTCCGGAGTGGAGCAGAGGGCATCCTGGGTGCCTCCATCCCAGCAATGGCCTGGACATACTTTGTCCCCAGTCCCCAGAGGGAAGCCAGGCGTCTGCCCCGTACATTCAATTCAATCCGGCCCATTTCCTGTAGGCCGAACAAGCGGGAGGGGATACTGGGTTCCAGTGGCCTCACCCCAGGACGGATGGGCTTTGGAAGAGGCCTCCTCAGGGCCAACAAGGAGCATTGCCAGGAGATGGTGAAGATGAGCGGGAAAGATCCCAGCTGGATTTCCAGAGACTTCTTGGTCAAATGGCCCCTCAGGGTCACCACGACTGCATCCCTGGGTCTGTGGCAGTACCACGTCTGATGCAAGGCTGCCTCCCCATCTATCTTGGTGTCCCTTTTGTCTTGTTTGGCACCTATGGCACCTAAAGCCCAAGGCTGTGGACGAATGCCACCAAAGCCAGGCTCCCAATGTGTCTCCCTCCTCCTTCCTTCAAGGAAGATTCGTCTTCCAGTTTCTGGGAACAGCAGTTGGAGTGAATTGAGGACCCTTGTGGGCAACCCCCACTGCTGGTGGATGACCCTTTGGCCCACATTTTTCTCCAACAAGGCTTGAGTTTCCTTGCTGATGAAGGAGAGTTCAGTCAGGTGAACACTCACCAGTTCCCTGGATTTGGTCTTCTGGGGGCGGAGACGGCCAGTGTCTGGGAGGAGGCGCCGGAGAGATCTCTGGACCAGCCCTGGGAGGCCCCACATGTGTTGGAGGGTCTTGCTCCTCACATGCTGCTCCAGAAGGTTCCGGGATTCCCCATCGATGAAGGGGGTCTCTTGGGCAGTGAAGCTGGACCTGCCCTGCCTTCTGCGAACGAGGGTGCCAAAGCTCGCTGGGAAGGCAGCCCCCTGGAGCAACTGGGCAAGGGACCTGTGGTACATGGTGGGCAGCCCCCATCGGTAGGCCACCTCTTTGTGCACAATGTTCAGCTGGATGCGATCTAGAGAGGTTCTATCCACAAAGAGAAGCTCCTGGGCCCTTGGCTGCAGAGGCCTCCTTCCAGGAGGAATGCCTTTGGGGAGCGCCCGAGGGGCCCCTTCACAAGGTTGCTGTGCCGCCAGAGGAACTCTGCCCAGCTGGATCTCCACCGCTTTCTTGGCCACGTGGACCTGGAGTCTCTTCCTTTCCCAGAGTTTCCTTGAGGGGGAATCAGACTTCTTAGTAAATCTCTGCATTGTTGTGGAAGGCATCTCCTTCTCCATGGAGTCTTGCTGAAGTAACGCAAGTCTCCTTCCATCCTCTCTAGATCTTTCCATGGGTGGAGGAGAGATGGAGAACATCTTCAGGGCCTCCAAGACCCTCCTGGGTCGGCCCCAAGACCTCTCTATGATCTTCCTCCTGAGGTGGATCTCAAGGTGTCCCGTCACATCCCGCTGGATGAAAGTCATGTCAGTTATGGTAATGCTCACCTGCATTTCACACTGGGCGGTGGCCGTGAGGGCCAAGCGGTGTGGTGATGCCGGGACAGGCAACAGGAGCCTCTTCAGAGACCTTTGAACAAGGAGGGGCTGTCCCCACGTGTGCTGGAGCCTCTTCCTGAGGACATGGGCCTCCAGACCCAGCCTATCTTTGGAGGCTATGAAGGAGGCCTCAACATGGTCAAACTCAAGGTGGACAGGTGCTTGGAAGGACCATGCAGCTGGCAGAGAAGGGGGCCCGGGCACCATCTTGGCCAGGGACTGCATCTGGATGGTGGAGAGACCCCACAGGAAGTGAAGGCGTTTGCACTTGATGTTCATCTCCACAACATCCCCTTTGCCCCGAAGGATCACGGACAGGCTGCTCCTCTCCTGAATGTAGGTCTGACCGGGGGGAATCAGCCTGGGCAGGGACAGGTGACTCTGTCCTTCATCGCTCTGCACAAGGAGGTCCTCTTGTCTCATCCAGATGGATGTCTCCACAGTCTGGGTTTGGAGGTGTCCTCTATAAGCCTGAGTGGTGTTGGAGTCCAAGGTTCCAGGTCTGGTGGTTGGTCTTCCCCTTCTGTCCTGAGCAGAGACGGTCAAAAGAGCCTTCTCCTCCCTGGACTCAAAGAGCCGGACGGCCTCTTGGACACTTCTGGGCAGCCGCCAAGACTTCTGCACGATCATTGTCTTCAAGTGCTGCTCCAGTTTGTCCATGATTTCCTTCGCCAGAAAGGAAGGAGGCTTAACCTTCAATGAGAGTTGTCTTTCCTTCCGGGTCCTCCGGGAAACAGGGTCTGGAGCAGGAGGCATGAAGGTCCCGAGGGATCTGAGGAGGGTTGAGGGCAGTCCCATCAGGTGCTGTGTTCTCTTGACCATGCAGTGGGACTCGAGTGTGGCCACCTCCTCCTCCTCCAAGAAGGGAATAGGCCTGGCTGCAAAGAGGTCCTGCTGGGTCTTGGTGCGTCCGCACTGTGAGCACAGGACACGCTCGGACCTTCGCCTTGACCGATCCCTTCTCTGCTTCCTCAGTGCCGTCTTCTTGCGTCTTCTGCTGACCCGGACGGATTCTGTGCTGCTATCCTCTGAGCTGCTGAAGGAGAACTCGGAGAGATCTGACCAAGAAGATTCCGTGCTGGAAACAGAAGACCTTTCATGGGAGGCCCCGTGTCTTCTCCCTGCAAAGGCACGAGGAAGGAGAAGACAGGATGGAAAGAGATGCAACCCAGAAATCACACCAGGAAGCACTATTGGCCTTTCTATTCCTTTCCCACGAGTGGAAATCCCACTCCTGTATCCCAAGTGAATATGACAAAAGCAGTGCCTCCTCTCTGACACCAGCTCTTCCTCTTCCTCTCTTGGTCCTCCAGCACAACCCTATCACTAATCAACGCCTGGCATAAGCGGACCATGGAGTCATGTTGGAGGGCTTGTTTACTTATTGATTCACTAGCCGTCTCCTGCCACGCGTTGCTATGGCCCTCAATTCTTGGCCCAATTCTATCGTTGGTGGGGTTCAGAATGCTCTGTGATTGTAGGTGAACTATAAATCCCAGCAACTACAACCCCCAAATGTCCAGATTCTATTTTCCCCAAACTCCACCAGTGTTCACATTTGGGCATATTGAGTATTCGTGTAGAGTTTGGTCCAGATCCATCATTGTTTGAGTCCACAGTGATCTCTGGGTGTAGATGAACTACAACTCCAAAACGAAAGGACAGTGCCCACCAAACCCTTCCAGTATTTTCTGTTGGTCATGGGAGAACTGTGTGCCAAGTTTGGTTCAATTCCATTGTTGGTGGGGTTCAGAATGCTCTTTGATTGTAAGTGAACTGTAAATCCCAGCAACTACAACTCCCAAATAACAAAATCAATTTTTTGAGTGAAAGACATACATTGGGTTGTTAGGTGTCTTGTGTCCAAATTTGGTGTCAATTCGTCCAGTGGTTTTTGTGTTCTGTGAATACCACAAACGAGCATGACATTTCTATTTATAGAGATTTACCGTATTTCTATACCGCCTTTCTCAGCCCGAGGGTGACTCAAGGCGGTGGACATTCGGCACAATTCGATGCCCTCCAACATAGAAAATAATACTATTCAAACGTTAGCATATAAAATAGGAGTCAATAAAAACATACATCCTTAGCGTCTCCTTACTGAAATCTCTATTCCATCCCATCATCAGTCGTTCCGTGGTCTATCATACCTGGGTTACATTGCGTTTGCAAATGCCTGCCCAAAAAGCCAGGTTTTAACCTTTTTGCGAAATGTTAAGAGGGAGGGGGGCGATCTAATGTCCTCAGGAAGGACGTTCCATAGCCAAGGGACCACCACTGAGAAGGCCCTGTCCCTCGCTCCCGCCAAACGCATCTGAGATGGAGGTGGGACCGAGAGCAGGGCCTCCCCAGATGATCTTAGGGTCCTAGATGGGTCATAAGGGGAGATTCGTTCGGACAGGTAAGCTGGGCCAGAACCGTTTAGGGCTTGGCTAATCTGTCCTCTCCATGAATCGCTAGCTCCTCCACAACAACATTCGTGACACAGCTATGCTGGAGGACCTAAGAGAATCCCAGAGAGGAGTCCATGCTCTCGCTCCCGTCAACAGCGCAAATGCGGCTGGTGGGGTCGAGGAGCAGGGCCTTCTCGGCTGTGGCCCCCCGCCTATGAAACACACTCCCAAAGGATGCAAGATCTGCTCCCTCGCTCCTGACCTTTAGAAAAAAAATTAAAATCATTGTGTTGTTTTAGGTTTTTTTTTCGGGCTATATGGCCATGGTCTAGAGGCATTCTCTCCTGACGTTTGGCCTGCATCTATGGCAAGCATCCTCAGAGGTAGTGAGGTCTGCTGGAACTAGGAAAAAGGGTTTACATATCTGTGGAATGATCAGGGTGAGACAAAGGACTCTTGTCTGCTGGAGCTAGGTGGGAATGTTTCAACTGACCACCTTGATTAGCATATAATGGCCTGACAGTGACTGGAGCAGGCCTTCGGACAATAGATGTATGGAGCTTTTAGTGGGACAAGGACTGGAACGGCGACTCAACTAATGGGATTGTTGTATGGTTTTAATAACTGTTTTGATAGTTGATGATGTTCTGTTTTTAATATGATCTATGTTTAAAGTGTGGTTTTACTATTGTAGTTGTAAGGCATTGGATTTTTTACCATTTTCTATGTGTAAACCGCTTTGAGGGGTGAGAAAAGCAGTATATAAATGCTGTAAATAATAAATAAATAAATAATATTAATCAAATTTGCAAGAGTTAAAGCTGACTGTGCTTTCTGGAGGAAAGCAAAACACTCCTAAAATTAGAAATTACTTCCCTACAAAAACATCCCCTAAAATGGCCCAGAGGGGGAATCCAAAGCCCATGGAGGAGACTCCAAATTTTAGGACGTAAACAGTCCTTGGAAACCACGAGTCCTCCAGACATTTGGGGCAGAAGGGGCTTTACCTCTTCCTGGCCGTGCATCTGTCTCCTGCGGCCCCTCTCTGCGCCTTCCACAGACCTGCCAAGAGGAAAGAAGGAAGGAAGAGACATCCCGAGTTACACTGCAGCCAATTACAGAAGGGCTTCTTTTCGTGAGTGCCTTGGGAAGGGCAAGGTCCGGTCATCAAGAAGTCAGGCCCCCAACCATAGGAGTGATATAAAATGTAAGAATGGTAAGATATCGCTCCATTGGAAAAGATAGCCAGCCACAGAGTAATTTCCATTGTTGTCAAGCCACCGTACGTGCCATGCTCCCAAATTAATTTAGACATTTGGAAGACTAGAAGCAACATATTGTTGTTGTTTATTCGTTCAGTCGCTTCTGACTTTTGGTGACCTCATGGACCAGCCCAGCCCAGAGCTCCCTGTTGGCCATCACCACCCCCAGCTTCTTCAAAGTCAAGGCAGTCACATCAAGGACTGAGAGGAGAAGGCTGAGAGGAGATAGGATAGCCGTGTATAAATATGTGAGAGGAAGCCACAGGGAGGAGGAGGGAGCAAGCTTGTTTTCTGCTTCCCTGGAGACTAGGACGCAATGGAACAATGGCTTCAAACTACAAGAGAAGGGATTCCATCTGAACACGAGGAAGAGCTTCCTGACTGTGAGAGCCGTTCAGCAGTGGAACTCTCTGCCCTGGAGTGTGGTGGAGGCTCCTTCTTTGGAAGCTTTTAAGCAGGGGCTGGATGGCCATCTGTCGGGGGTGATTTGAATGCAATATTCCTTCTTCTTGGCAGGAGGTTGGACTGGATGGTCCATGTGGTCTCTTCCAACTCTTTGATTCTAAGGATGCCATCCATCCATCTTGCCCTTGGTCGCCTCCTCTTCCTTTTCCCTTCCATTTTCCCCAGAATCATTGTCTTCTCTAAGCTCTCCTGTCTTCTCATGATGGGACCAAAGTACTTCATCTTGGCCTCTCCTCTCCTTCCCTCCAATGAGTGTTCCGTCTTCCAGGAGCATAGTTTGCATTACCTTTAGTTGCATGGGATAGTGTTCCCAGGGTTGCGACAATCTCTGAGAGTTAGCAGCATTAGAGGCTAGAAAGCCAGCCTGTGGCCCCCTTTGCAGCTATTGGTTCAGACAGGTATCTGTTTGGGTCTAGGGACCGCCTTTTCTCCTGGGCTGAGATCTCCATTTTGGAATCTCCCCTGCCTTTTGAGTTAGAGAAGGAACTTCAGACATGCTGGTGGTTGGTCAGGGTAGCTCTGGGAGAATCATTGGAAGTACTATTGAGATATTGAGATATTAAGACTATTGAGATCGATATTGGGAAACAGATATAGATTGAAATACTATAGATAAATATTGAGTAATATTGAGTGAGATTGAGTCATAGATAGATAAATTTAGTATTGAGATATTGAGCATTACTTCATCTCCAAAGCTAACCTTGAGCTATAAGGTAAAGGTAAAGGTAGTCCCCTGACATTAAGTCCAGTCATGTCTGACTCTGAGGTGTGGTGCTCATCTCCATTTCTAAGCCGAAGAGCCAGCGTTGTCCATAGACACCTCCAAGGTCATGTGGCCGGCATGACTGCATGGAGCGCTGTTACCTTTCTTCAAATAAAATTTGAAGAAAATGGCACTCTCTAACTTGACACTTTCCAAAAGTCTTGGCCAAATGCCCCCTTGATCTATTGATCTACTCACATTTGCATGTTTTCGAACTGCTAGGTTGGCAGAAGCTAGGGCTGACAGTGGAAGCTCACGCCGCTCCCCGGAATCGAGCCTGCGACCTTTCGATCAACAAGCTCAGCAGCTCAGTGCTTTAACCCACTGCGCCACCGGGGGCTCCAACCTTGAGCTATACATAGGGGGGAAAAACTGCTTTTTTTCTGAACCATAGCAGCTGAGGGTTAGGGTGAAAGATTTCAGAATCTTATCTGCCATTTGGGGGAAAAGTTGCCTTAATAACTCAAGGAAAGGAAAGAAAGATCATCTCTATTGCTTCACCAGTTGACTATTCTGTTTGTAACTTTGATGAACTGTGCCAAGTCTGCAAGGACTTTGAAGAATAAATGTCCTTTTTTTGATGTTCAAAACCTTTAATGGCCTCAGTTGCTGAATATCTCAAACTTCTAAAGAAAGACACTCGCAGTTCGCTCAGACATAGAGAGCAGCACATCTTCGTTTTACTTTTATAACGTCTGGGTGTAACGGCACAATGGAGGATGGACTGGTTGGATCTTCTTGCGGTCTAAGAAACTCTCAGGATTTTCCTCCAACACCACAGTTCAAAAGCATCTCTCTTCCTTCGCTCAGCCTTCTCTAAGGTCCAGCTCTCACATCCGTAGGTGACTACGGGGAATGCCATGGCTTTGACTCTGTGGATCTTCGTTGCCAGTGGGATGTCTCTACTCTTCACTATTTTCTCAAGGTTGGTCCTTGCTCTCCTCCCAAGAAGGAAGCGCCTTCTGACTTCCCGGCTGCAGTCTGCGTCTGCACTCATCTTCACACTTAGAAATACAAAGTCTGTCACTGCCTCCACGTTTTCTCCTTCTATTTGCCACGTATCAATCAGCCTGGTTGCCATCATCTTGGGGTTTTTTGATGTTTAACTGCAACCCAGCTTTTGCACTTTCTTCTTTCCCCTTGGTGAGAAGGGTCCTCCGCTCCTCCTCGCTTTGGCCATCAAAGTGGTATCATCTGCATATCTAATATATGATTTTCTTTTTCTGTTTCAGCCTTTTCTACTCTGTCGAAATGCCGCTGTTCCAAAGCCGCTGGAGGTTCTGGGAGGACCCGGCAGCACCTGTCTCCCAAACTCAGAACTAAACCCTTTAGTAAAATGTACTCAATGATATTTTTATGTAACTTGTATTCACTGTGTGTTGTATTGATTCCTAAATGTAGAAAATCTAAAATTGAGTGTACGGTGAAGGTATTTGTTTTCCCCAGCGCCCTCTATTAAGAGAAGCTTCTGAGAAGGGAGATCTCTGAGCCAAATATCCCTCCAGCCATCTCCCAGGCTTGATCATATTATCATCTCTTTTGCATATGTAATAATATTAATAATAATAATAATCCCTTTATCACCAGGGTCGTGTTTATACTGTTTATTTGACCAAATGTGCCCAGAAACTTATAGCTCTGGACTTACAGCTCTTACGATATTTTGGAAACACTTTAGAAATTATTCACCCCCCCCCCCCCGCCCCACACACAAAATTTAGTAATGAGTATTGATCTCCCCTCCCCCCCCCCCCCAATTGATGGCACAGGTCTATCCAGATGGACAGAACACTGAGTTCCTTGGTGCTCGGCCATTGCCTTTTTGAGCCACTTGGAGAGGCCAAAGGACTACTCACCCGTTCTCCAAAGGGCCAAATCTGGAACACAATTCCAAGGCAGGCAGAAAGGCTTCTGTTGGATCTTTGCCACAGGTCCTGCCATAATGGAATGATCTCTCTCAGGAGATAACAAATCAGGCCGACAGCTAATGCATAGATTACCAGAATTAAAAGATATCCAAGCTCAATGGAATAATCAATGTCTAGCATTGCCTCTTCCATCGCCATCAGCAAACCCAAGGTGACATTGCCACCTTGGGTCCTTTGCCAATGCTGGCTGGAGAGGCCGGTGCCAAGCCTTGGGAGGAGTCCTGCTCGCATCATAAAGGTCTCCAGGCCCACTTGGGGCAGCAGCCACAGGTCAGAAGAAACATCAGGACTTCATAAAGGGTTGACTCTCTGAGCAGTGATGGGTCAGATGACATCACCAGACTTCATAAAGGTCTCCAGGTCTCCTTTGGGCAGCAGCCATGGGTCAGGAGAAACCTCAATGAGCATCTGAGCAGTGATGGGTCAGATGACATCACCAGACTTCATAAAGATCTCCAGGTCCCCTTTGGGCAGCAGCCATGGGTCAGGAGAAACCTCAATGAGCCTCTGAGCAGTGATGGGTTAGATGACATCACCAGACTTCATAAAGATCTCCAGGTCTCCTTTGGGCAGCAGCCATGGGTCAGGAGAAACCTCAATGAGCCTCTGAGCAGTGATGGGTTAGATGACATCACCAGACTTCATAAAGATCTCCAGGTCTCCTTTGGGCAGCAGCCATGGGTCAGGAGAAACCTCAATGAGCCTCTGAGCAGTGATGGGTTAGATGACATCACCAGACTTCATAAAGATCTCCAGGTCTCCTTTGGGCAGCAGCCATGGGTCAGGAGAAACCTCAATGACCCTCTGAGCAGTGATGGGTCTGAAGGCATCACTATCTATATAAATAACAATGTCATGTTCATTTGTGGGATTCACAGAACTCAAAAACCACTGGACGAGTTGACACCAAATTTGGACACAAGACACCTAACCACCCAATTTATGTCCTTCACTCAAAAAAATTGATTTTGTCATTTGGGAGTTGTAGTTGCTGGGATTAATAGTTCACCTACAATCAAAGAGCATTCTGAACTTTACCAACGATGGAGTTGAACCAAACTTGGCACACAGTTCTCCCACGACCAACAGAAAGTACTGGAAGGGTTTGGGGAGCAGTGTCCTTTGGTTTTGGAGTTGTAGTTCACCTACATCCAGAGTTCACTGTGGACTCAAACAATGATGAATCTGGACCAAACTCTACACGAGTACTCAATATGCCCAAATATGAACACTGGTGGGGTTTGGGGAAAATAGAATCTGGATATTTGGGGGGTTGAACTTGCTGGGATTTATAGTTCACCTACAATCACAGAGCATTCTGAACCCCACCAACGATAGAATTGGGCCAAACCTCCCACACAGAACCCCCATGTGGGCCACAGCAACACGTGGCAGGGGACGGCTAGTCTTCTATATAAATAAAAATGTAACATTCATTTGTGGGATTAACAGAACTCAGAAACCACTGGACGAATTGACACCAAATTTGGACGCAAGACACCTATCAGGCCAATGAGTGACCATCACCCATAAAAACACTGAAAAACACAGTGGAAGAGACTTAAAAAGCAAAAAAAAAAACAAAACAAAACATTACAACCCACATGCAAAACCATATATATATATACACAAACACACATATAGAATCATAGAATCATAGAATCAAAGAGTTGGAAGAGACCTCCTGGGCCATCATCCAGTCCAACCCCATTCTGCCAAGAAGCAGGAATATTGCATTCAAATCACCCCTGACCGATGGCCATCCAGCCTCTGCTTAAAAGCTTCCAAAGAAGGAGCCTCCACCACACTCCGGGGCAGAGAGTTCCACTGCTGAACGGCTCTCACAGTCAGGAAGTTCTTCCTAATGTTCCTAATGTTCTATGTACACATAGACAGAAATAAACACACATATATACATATATACACACACAAAACACATATACACAGACTGGGCCACAGCAACGTGTGGCAGGGGATGGCTAGTCTATATAAATAAAAATGTAATGTTCATTTGTGGGAGTAATGTAACTCAGAAATCATTGGACAAATTGACACCAAATTTTGACACAATTCTGTGAGCTGCCTTGAGTTCCCTTCGGGGTGAGAACGGCGGCATATAATTGTCGCAAATAAATATATAAATAAATAAATACGGTATATGGCAATGTAGAATAGCTAAGTTCCCCAAATTGCTGTCTGCAACCCAAGTATGCCTCTTCACCTTGGTTAACCAGCTGAAATCCAGACTAAAATTGCAGTGAACAGCTCAGCACTTTTGGGACCAGGAGACAAATGCAAACCTTTATTGAAGTGGTCTATGCAAATCTGCAATGGCCAGTCTGAGAAACAGTTGTATTATCCACACTGAGTATTTTTTTTTTAACACAAGCAGCATTTGAATGAAGGCATTTGGTTAGTGATAGCCAGGTGGTAAAGCATAGTTGAGAGCGGCTGTTAGGAATTGTGGGAGTTGAAGTCCAAAACACCTGGAAGGAGGGCCCAAGCTGACCCGTGCCAGCTCTAAATTAAGGCAGGAACACGGCATCCTGTGCAAATGAGCTCTTCTTAGCAGCAACGCCTTCAGCTCAAGTCCCGTTTAGCATCTCTGCTCGCTGGTGCTGTCAAAGAGAGGGGTGATGGTCCCGTCTTTCCATTCGATCATAATCTCCCCGTGTTTCAGCAAAGGAGAAGGGGATGCCGGGACCACCTTCACCTTAGGGCTGGAGGCAGGTGTCCCAGGTAAGGACAGGCCCTCCTCCTGCCTCACCTGACGGCTCTTCAGAACAGACAGCATCCTCTTCTTCTTCCTAAAGTGGGAATCAAAAGACATATTCAAGGTGATGTGCTCTGAAATCCAGAATGAGGTTTCCCAGTATCGTACATGAGCATTTGCACATTGAAACGTATGCGTTTGATGATACCAAGGCATAGATTAATCAGCCCAAACTCCTGATCTGTGTGAAAGATTTCCTGTTGCTGTTGTTGTTTTTATGTTTATAACAACTGAGATTATGAGATTGTTATGTTTATAACACTGAGAACTGGGAAGCCCTGGCCCTTGAGTGCTCCAGCTGGAGGACAGCTGTGACCAGCAGTGCTGCAGAATTTGAGGAGGCACGAGTGGAGAGTGAAAGAGTGAAACGTGCCAGGAGGAAGGCGCATCAAGCCAACCCCGACCGGGACCGCCTTCCACCTGGAAACCAATGCCCTCACTGTGGAAGAAGATGCAGAGCAAGAATAGGGCTCCACAGCCACATACGGACCCACAGGGAAACCCATGATGGAAGACCATCTTACTCGTCCAACGAGGGATCGCCTAAGTAAGTAAGTAAGTAAGTAAGTATGTTTATAAAAAGGTAAAGGTAGTCCCCTGACATTGAGTCCAGTCGTGTCTGACACTTGGGTGTGATGCTCATCTCCATTTCTAAGCCGAAGAGCCAGCATTGTCCGTAGACACCTCCAAGGTCAAGTGGCCGGCATGACTGCATGGAGCGCCGTTACCTTCCCGCCGGAGTGGTACCTATTGATCTACTCACATTTGCATGTTTTTGAACTGCTAGGTTGGCAGAAGCTAGGGCTGACAGCGGAAGCTCATGCCGCTCCCCGGAATCGAACCTGCGATCTTTCGATCAACAAGCTCAGCAGCTCAGTGCTTTAACCCACTGCGCCCCCGGGGGCTCCTGTTATGTTTATACTCCAGCTTTTTCTCTCCACAAGGGGACTCCAAGCAGCTTACATTAAAAGCATATCACCTCTCAACAAAAGATTGCTCCAGGCACTGTCAGGCCATTATATGCTAATCAAGGTGGTCAGTTGAAACATTCACACCTAGCTCCAGCAGGCAAGAGTCCTTTGTCCCACCCTGGTCATTCCACAGATATATAAACCCTTTTTCCTAGTTCCAACAGACCTCACTACCTCTGAGGATCCTTGCCATAGATGCAGGCGAAACGTCAGGAGAGAATGCCTCTAGACCATGGCCATATAGCCCGAAGAAAACCTACAACCTGGGGGTCGGGACCCCTAGAGGGGTCACAAGGGGGTGTCAGAGGGGTCGCCAAAGACCACCGCAGACAGTATTTTCTGTTGGTCATGGGAGTTCTATGTGGGAAGTTTGGCCTAATTCTATCGTTGGTGGGCTTCAGAATGCTCTTTGGTTGTAGATGAACTATAAATCCCAGCAACTGCAACTTCCAAATGTCAAGGTCTATTTCCTCCAAACTCCATCTGTGTTCATATTTGGACATATGGGGTGTTTGTGCCAAGTTTGGTTCAGATCCATCATTGTTTGAGTCCACAATGCTCTTTGGATGTATTTGAACTACAACTCAAGGTCAATGCCCATCAAAACCTTCCAATATTCTCTGTTTGTCATTGGAGTGCCAGGTTTGGTTCAGTTCCATCATTGGTGGAGTTCAGAATGCTCTCTGGATGTGGGTGAACTACAACTCCAAAAGTCAAGGTCAACGCCCACCAAACCCAGTATTTTCTGTTAGTCATGGGAGATCTGTGCCAAGTTTGGTCCAATTCCACCATTGGTAGAGTTCAGAATGCTCTTTGAATGTAGGTGAACTATAAATCCCAGCAACTACAACTCCCAAATGACAAAATCAATCATCCCATCCCAACCCCACCAATATTCAAATTTGGGCATATTGGGTATTTGTGCCGAATTTGGTCCAGTGAGTGAGAATACATCCTACATATCAAATATTCCCATAACGATTCATAACAGGAGCAAAATTACAATTATGAAGTAGCAATGAAAATAATTTAATGGCTGGGGGTCACCACAACATGCGGAAATGTATTAAGGGTATCGTGGTATTAGGAACGTTGAGAACCACTGCTCTAGACCATGGCCATATAGCCCGAAAAAACCTACAACAACCCATATCAATACTATTTAAAATCTGCAAATATACAAACATTAAAACTGAATTAATATCATATATATGATATTAATTAATAATTAGGTAGGTAAAGGTTTCCCCCTGATATTAAGTCCAGTCGTGTCCGACTCTGGGGTGTGGTGCTCATCTCCATTTCTAAGCCAAACAGCCGGCGTTGTCCGTAGACACCTCCAAGGTCATGTGGCCAGCATCACTGCAAGGAGCACCGCTACCTTCCCGCTGGAGCAGTACCTATTGATCTACTCACATTTGCATGTTTTCGAACTGCTAGGTTGGCAGAAGCTGGGGCTAACAGCGGGTGCTCATGCTGCTCCCCGGATTTGAACCTTTTGACCTTTTGGTCAACAAGTTCAGCAGCTCAGTGCTTTCACCCACTGTGCCACCGGGGGCTCCTCGAATTAATAATTACTATATATGAATAATATAAAATATATAATAATTAATAATATTTAATCATTGCTAATATTAGCAGAACATCCTTGGAAAAGGAGTATCATCAGATCCTCTGAGGTTGCTAGCCACATATGCAGGCGAAACATCAGGAGAAAATGATGCGAGAACACGTTGGCCACACAGCCCAAAAATTCACACGACACCCCAGAATTATATGAGCCTAGACTTCCTTATAATCCAGTTCAAAACAAATAATCTGGACTTTATATGACAGCATAGAAGGGACCTCAGTGGCTGCCCAAAGCTCTGGGATTCCCTTCTTTGGAAAGCTATGTGTTGCACCCTAGGCCTGGAAACACCTATGACCACAACATCACACAGGAATTCAGAATATAAGCAAGCAGTTTTTAAAAACATAAAAAGTATAAGAAAAATCAGGAATAAAGAAAAAAGATGTATAATCCAAAAAAAGGTTTAGCAACAACAGTGACAAGCCAAACAGTGACAGCCAAACAGTAATTCCAAATGTATCATACAGATCCAAAGGTACACAGTCCAGGAATAGACAAAAAAATCACAAGTACAGCTTCAGTCCACAAGAAAAAAGGTATAATTAGCACCTTGAGCAAGAATGCAAAAACAAGGCACATAGAAAACTTCCAGGATACTTAAATCCAAAACAAAAGCTTGAATTGAAACAAGAAACAGAGAACTCGGGCCTAGCTTCTCACTAGAATGCTACGTTGCCTGAACTAATCCTTAGGTAAACAATTTGCTATTTAATAGACACCCATGAAATCATTCTGTTTCCCATAAATATTTTCCACAACTTTCCCATGTAATGGCGCTCACCGACGCTGCCTATTTTCTTCTCTGATCTGTAAATGAAGTCTTTTGTTGAGCTCTGTAGCTCCAGGTGTTTTTCCCTGGGAGCCTTCCATATCACTTAGCTCTTTGCTCTACTCCTTGTCTAATGTTGCAGTTTCTGGCTCCTCTAGCTGACCTTGAAGCCCTGGACTATCCTCCAAGTCAGGTTTCTAACAGAAAGAACCATCATTTCCCTGACTTGAACCTTCATCACTTCATGCTCCAGGAAATCCCACAATCCTCTCTAAATAATCAGTGAACCCATCAGCCTCAGGCTGATCTACAACACTATGAGATTTGGTCACTTTGGGGAAAAGAAAACAACTGTACTTCTGGTCGTGAGTGGTGCCTTGGGAGCAATTCCAGACAAAGAATGCGCAGGAGCTTCCCATAAATAGTATTCCATTAGGCCAGTGTTTCTCAACCTGGGGGTCGGGACCCCTGAGGGGGTCATGAGGGGGTGTCAGAGGGGTCGCCAAAGACCATCAGAAAACACAGTATTTTTTGTTGGTCATGGGGGTTCTGTGTGGGAAGTTTGGCCCAATTCTATCGTTGGTGGGGTTCAGAATGCTCTTTGATTGTAGGTGAACTATAAATCCCAGAAATGACACTCCTCAAATGTTATTTTCCCCAATGTCCACATTTTCCCCACTCCACCAGTGTCCACATTTGGGCATATTGAGTATTCGTGCCAAGTTTGGTCCAGATCCATCCTAGCTTGAGTCTCTGGATGGAGGTGAACTACAACTCCCAAACTTAAGGTCAATGCCCACCAAACCTTCCAGTATTTTCTGTTGGTCAGGGGAGTTCTGTGTGCCAAGATTGGTTCAATTCCATCATTGTTGGAGTTCAGAATACTCTTTGGTTATAGGTGAACTATACATTCCAGCAACTACAACTCCCTAATGAAAAAATCATTGCCCCCCAACCCCACTAGTATTCAAATTTGGGCATATCGGAAATTTGTGCCAAATTTGGTCCAGTGAATGAAAATACATCCTGCATATCAGATGTTTACATTACGATTCATAACAGTAGCAACGAAAATAATTTTATGGTTGGGGGTCACCACCACATGGGGAACTATATCAAGGTGTCATGGCATTGGGAAGGTTGAGCAACACTGCATTAGACTGTCTAGTTTCCCACCCTGATGGCATTCTATTTATGTTAATATTGCATCAAGTCCACTTACCTGTTGTAGTGGATGTTGAGCAGGAGAATGACCAATCCCAGGATAAAAGCCACGGGACTGAGAACAAGCATGACTATCTTCCAGTTGGTACCTGAAAAACAGAATTGTATATTTCAACCCATTTTTCCCTCTTCAACTGCTTCTGTTTCCTTCAACTCCTTGATCTAAGCAGTTTCCCTCCATCAAAAGCCTTGCTTCACTGCCCCAAAGTGCATTCTGCAGCACAATGTCTTTATAGACACGTCAATACCTAGCTATTTGCCTCCCAGTGATAGCTAGCAAATTTGGAATGATCAAGAAGGACTTTTTTATGCATTCTATAATTAAACTGTGGAACTCACTGCTATGATATATGGTGGCTGGCACCAACCCAGGTGGCTTTGAAAAGCACAACACAAATTCAAGAAGGGGAGGAATGTATTAATGATTACACTGTGTAACAATTCTTTAAAAAATCTGTTCCTGGTTTGAAAGTGTTATTTCCTGTTTGATTGTAAGTAGTTGTACTACTCCAGAAGCTTTGTTTTTGTGGCTGTGTCATGTATCATGTTCTGCAATTGATGGTGGTTGGTGGTGGCAGGCCTAGCAGTTGGTGATGGAAGGGTTAATGTAAGTCTTAGTTCTAAAGGGTTGAGTAGGGTTGAGTGGCGGCAGTAGGGTTGAGTGGCGGCAAAAAAAGCCAATGGGATTTTGGCCTGCATCAATAGGAGCATAGTGTCTAGATCTAAGGAAGTAATGCTACCCCTCTATTCTGCTTTGGTTAGACCACAACTGGAATATTGTGTCCAATTCTGGGCACCATAATTCAAGAGAGATATTGAGAAGCTGGAATGTGTCCAGAGGAGGGCGACTCAAATGATCAAGGGTCTGGAGAACAAGCCCTATGAGGAGCGGCTTAGGGAACTGGGCATGTTTAGCCTGAAGAAGAGAAGACTGAGAGGAGATATGATAGCCATGTATAAATATGTGAGAGGAAGCCACAGGGAGGAGGAGGGAGCAAGCTTGTTTTCTGCTTCCTTGGAGACTAGGACGCGGAACAATGGCTTCAAACTACAAGAGAGGAGATTCCATCTGAACATGAGGAAGAACTTCCTGACTGTGAGAGCCGTTCAGCAGTGGAACTCTCTGCCCCGGAGTGTGGTGGAGGCTCCTTCTTTGGAAGCTTTTAAGCAGAGGCTGGATGGCCATCTGTCAGGGGTGATTTGAATGCAATATTCCTGCTTCTTGGCAGGGGGTTGGACTGGATGGCCCATGAGGTCTCTTCCAACTCTTTGATTTTATGATTCTATGATTCTATGATTCTATGAGTAATCTTGCCAAGGGCAAGATGGATGGATGGCATCCTTGAAGTGACTGGACTGACCTTGAGGGAGCTGGGGGTGGTAACGGCCGACAGGGAGCTCTGGCGTGGGCTGGTCCATGAGGTCACGAAGAGTCGGAGACGACTGAACGAATGAACAACAACAACAATCTGTAAGTAAGAGTTCATGGGTGAAAGCAATTAAGGGTGGAAGCATGCAAGAGATAGGTTGCATCTGAGTGTTTCTGGATATAAGGAGCTAGCCTTGGGACTGATCTTTGGGAGAAAAGTATTTGTTTTATCTTGGTGGTAGATGCTGATGGTTTCTCCCCAGGTTTGTGGATTTTTGGTATCCTGACCTGTCTCCTGAACCTTTGGAACCTTGGAAACTTGAATCATTGGGCTGGCTTCTGACTATGGTATAGACCAGTGGTTCTCAACCTTCCTAATGCCGTGACCCCTTAATATAGTCCCTCATGTTGTGGTGACCCCCCACCATAATATTGTTTTCATTGCTACTTCATAACAGTAATTTTACTACTGTTATAAATCATAATGTAAATATCTGATATACAGGATGCATTTTCATTCACTGGACCAAACTGGGCGCAAATACCCAATACACCCAAATTTGAATGCTAGTAGGGTTGGGGGAGGATTGATTTTGTAATTTGGGAGTTGTAGTTGCTGGGATTTATAGTTCACTTCTAATCAAAGAGCATTCTGAACTTCACCAGCGATGGAGTTGAACCAAACTTGGCTCCCATGACCAATGGAAATCACCGGAAGGGTTTGATGGGCATTGATCTTGAGTTTGGGAGTTGTAGTTCACCTATATCTAGATAGCACTGTGGACTCATGTGATGGTGGATCTGGACCAAACTTGGCACAAATACTCAATATGTCCAAATGTGAACACTGGTGGAGTCTGGGGAAAATAGATCTTGCCATTTGGTAGTTGTACTTGCTGGGATTTATAGTTCATTACAATCAAATAACATTCTGAACTCCACCAACGATAGAATTGGCTCAAACTTACCACATGGATTCCCCATGACCATCAGAAAATACATACTGTGTTTTCTTATGGTCTTTGGCGACCCCTCTGACACCCCCTCACGACCCCCTCAGGGGTCCCGACCCCCAGGTTGAGAAACACTGGTATAGACTATTGATCCCTTGAACTCTCGGCATTTGACCACTGGACTGGACCTTTGACTATGGTGTTATCTTGAATCTCCAACAGTGTTTGCTGACAGTTTTGTTTTATATTCTGTGGCTGAGTGCTATCTTTATGTATTATGTTTTGGACTATTAAAACAGCAAGAAAGTAAGTGCTGATTTAATTAAATTGTTTAACACAAACTGGGAGTTTGGTTCATCTCTGCCTAAATATTGGCAGAGCATTGGCAATGTGACAGACTGCCACAAAGTATGTTAAAGTGGTTGAGACTCGATGAAAAAACTAGAGCAAAATGTGGTGCAGGATGTCCCTCCTACAAAAACAATGTTTTTGCAGTTTAATAAATTTTTCCCATGTTTTTATGATAGAACCAATGAAGAAATGACATTTATAATCCAGTAGCAAAAAATGTGTTACATGGTATTATTAGTCATGACAGCTGAAAGCTCTTTGTATAGAGAACCATATCTTTGAGAGATATGGAGGACAAACAACAAGATGCTGACATTATCTGGGCTTGTAATCAATTCTCTTGCAATCAAGGCATATACATATCTATTCAGATGTATGGCCCATTCAGTCGGATGGAATTTAATCCCAGAAATATGTGTGCCAGATTGTGGGAATCATAACAGAATTCAGATAATATTTTAGGACTGCAACTCCCTATATACTTAGGCAGTACAGCCAATAATGATGAAGGATGGAGAATGCCATCAAAGAATATCTGTAGGGCAGCATTGTCCTTATGTGTACCTTCAAGTCCCCTGTCAATTTATGGTAACCCTGTCACAAAAAATTAATGTGCAGATTTTATAAATGTGGATTTAATATGATGTGTGGGAATGAATGGAAGAGTGGAATGATGTATGGATGGAACTAATAATTCTGGAGACACCAGTATAATATTAAGGCCTGCAATCAGGGGCGGCTCAAGCCATTATGCAAAGTAAGCATTTGCAGTATAGTTGATTTTGCCCAGGGGCGCTCTTGGGGGAAAATAGACCTTGACATATGCGAGTTGTAGTTACTGGGATGTATAGTTCACCTACAATCAAAGAGCATTTTGAACTCCAGCAACGATGGAACTGAACCAAATATGGCACACAGAACTCCCATGACGAACAGAAAATATATATCAGTGATTGGTTGGTGGTGGTGGTGGGGGCACCAAATACTGTTTGCTAACCATTGAAAATTACCTAGGGCTGCCTCTGCCTGCAATGACTAACTACCTGCTTGCTGGACTGTTATTAAAAGTTGCTAATAAGAGCTGAAAAGTAAACTCTGGTAAGAATTGGGACAGTGATAACAGAAATGTTTACAATGTTAAGAAGGAAGTCAAAACAAGCCTTGTGTTTGTCAACACCAATCAAGAAGAGAGCAACATCTGGCCAGGAAACTGAGATGGATCCAGGATGGAAAACATCTATCATTAATTTACAACTTTGGAACTACATCAGCAGAATATTCATATAAAAGATCCAATGTAATAATGGTCAAAATGTGACAGACCGGTGGAGTCTGTTCCACCCGCTATTATCTGCTCCATGGGAAGGAGATAGTGCACTTATGGAGAGTGGCAGATTTGCATGGGAGCAGTCTGGTCACTTTGGGGCTTCTTTTTCAAGGGAAGAGGAAGAAGTGCTTCTAGAGCAGTGGTTCTCAACCTGGGGTCCCCAGATGTTTTTGGCCTTCAACTCCCAGAAGTCCTAACAGCTGGTAGACTGGCTGGGATTTCTGGGAGTTGTAGGCCAAAAACATCTGGGGACCCCAGGTTGAGAACTGTTCTAGAGTCTTAGATTTTGTGCGGGGAGTCAGATTCTGCTGTATGGGAAACTGAGATCTGGCCCTTGGCATTGCACTAAGGGAAGAAATTTTGGCCTTTCGGTGTTTTGAAGTTTTGGTGTTATGGAACTATGCGCTGTCAGGCTGCAGGAAAGCAGGGTCTGGCCTAACAGGTGCTTCTCCAAGGAGGGAAAATATTTGGGTGCATGAGGATGAATGCATGCACATGTGTGTGAATGTTGAGTGAAAATGTAATTCCCCTTTGCCTGTTTGTTAGCCATGTAATTGTAAATCCGATGTAGTTGCATAGAACCTGTATGTCTGTATGTCTAAATGTTTTCTGTAATCTGATATACCCTCACACTGGAAATTGCAATAAAAAGAACCTATGCTTGAAAGTTATTGAAAAGTCACACATGACATAATTGGTGCCTGAAGTGGGTTACTCTTTTCCAATGTGGGAAAGTTATTCATAACAACCTGAGATATTTCATAGGCTTTTTGGAAGCAAGGAAGACTCAGAGGAGGTTTTTCCAGTTCCTTCCTCTGAAAGATAGCCTAGGAGTGCCTGGGATTCATTGGCAATTTCCCATCCAGGCCCTAACCAGGGCTGGCCCCGCTTAGCTTCCAAGATCAGATAGGATCTGATGCTGTTTCAATGCCTTTCACCTACACCAATGCCTTTCACCTACCCAAATACCTGGGAGTCACTCTGGACCGTTCTCTGACCTACAAGAAGCACTGCCTGAACATCAAGCAAAAAGTGGGTGCTAGAAACAATATCATACGTAAGCTGACTGGCACAACCTGGGGATCACAACCAGATACAGTGAAGACGTCTGCCCTTGCGCTATGCTACTCTGCTGCTGAGTACGCATGCCCAGTGTGGAACACGTCTCACCACACTAAAACAGTGGATGTGGCTCTTAATGAGACATGCCGCATTATCACAGGGTGCCTGCGCCCCACACCACTGGAGAAATTACATTGCTTAGCCGGTATTGCACCACCTGACATCCGCTGGGAAGTAGCAGCCAATAGTGAAAGGACCAAGGCAGAGACATCTCCAGCCCATCCCTTGTTTGGGCATCAGCCAGCACGTCAACGACTTAAATCAAGAAATAGTTTTCTTAGGTCTACAGAGACACTCGCTGGAACACCTCAGCAAGCGAGAGTTCAAAAGTGGCAGGCTCAAACCCAGAACCTCAATCCGTGGGTGATACCAGATGAGAGACTCCCCTCTGGGCACACAGAAGACTGGGCGACTTGGAAGGCGCTGAACAGACTGCGCTCTGGCACCACGAGATGCAGAGCCAATCTTAAGAAATGGGACCACAAAGTAGAATCCACGACATGCGAGTGTGGAGAAGAGCAAACCACAGACCACCTGCTGCAATGCAGCCTGAGCCCTGCCACATGCACAATGGAGGACCTTCTTGCGGCAACACCAGAGGCACTCCAAGTGGCCAGATACTGGTCAAAGGACATTTAATCAGCTACCAAGTTTGCAAAATGTGTGTGTGTGTGTTTTTTAAATCTGTTTGTTTGCTTTGTTCTGTTAGAAATGTGGTACAGTGTTCTGGTTGCGGATGACACGATAAATAAACCTACACCAATAACCATCACCATATTCTCTGGTAGCGAATTCCAGAAATATTTGTTTGCCTTGAGTATCCATTCTGTTTCCCGCGTCTTTTCTGGATTCCACCCTACCTGGATGTCGGGAGCCTGTCGCTTTCTTTGGATGCTTTTTGTGGTGGGTGTATCTTTCTGGTGAAGAAATAAAATATGGAGAATGAGATGAAATGACATGGAGCAAAAGAAGGTATCTCTGTTTGAACAATCTTTGTTGGCACTCATGCCCCTGGGTTTCAAAATTGAGTTCCTTTTGGTATCATTTAATAATCTTGTTTAGGAGAAGAAAGCAACGTATAAATAAATATAATAATAGTATATTATAAACGTATTCTCCCCTATGAACCATCAAGGCTGTTAAGATGTTCTGGCAGGGACCTGCTCTCAGTCCCGCCACTTTCGCAATCGAAAAGAACTTCCTGACTGCGAGAGCCGTTCAGCAGTGGAACTCTCTGCCCCGGAGTGTGGTGGAGGCTTTTTCTTTGGAAGCTTTTAAGCAGAGGCTGGATGGCCATCTGTCAGGGGTGCTTTGAATGCAATATTCCTGCTTCTTGGCAGGGGGTTGGACTGGATGGCCCATGAGGTCTCTTCCAACTCTTTGATTCTATGATTCTATGACTGAGACAGCCAGAAAGTAAGTGCTGATTTAATTAAATTGTTTAACACAAACTGGGAGTTTGGTTCATCTCTGTCTAAATAGTACTCCTTGCCCCGTAAAGTTCTCCTGTCTTCTTCTGCCTTGGTTACAGCTCTGTTTGCAATACTCACCTTGATCTTCTGCAAAGCCCCCATCTTCATTTTTTGGGAAAGTGCTGGTGATGTTAGACAAATCTTCCCAAATGGTGGCCGGAGGGAAAGTGGTAGCCTTGACGGGAAAGGTCATGCGAAGCTCAAAAGAAGCTGTAGATTTACCTAGGAAAAAAGATGCCAAGTGGTGGTCATCAACATTTCTTCTGGATATGAAAGCTGCAGGGATGGGGGCCTCAGTGAACATCTAAGTAGAGAAATGACGTGGTTTAACTATGCAGTACAACTACTGTGCAGGTACAACTGTACCGGGAGCTCCAATTTTGTTTGCTTTGCATTGAATGTTTGTTGTAGTCCTAAGTTTCAGGGACTCTGCAGATAGGTGGCTTCTTTTGGCTGCAATCATAGGGCAAGCCACCTGTCAATTATAGTTAGGTTCTCTGGCCCCGCCCCCTTTTTGGGTTTTGGAGGGAATAGGAGCCAGTTTGGGTTCAGTCCACACAGAGAAGCTTTCTATGCAGGACATGATACCAAGAGCTCCTGTAGAAAGCTTCGTCTTCTACGGCTTGGCCGGGGAGATATACAGCCCATAGCTTGGCCGGGGTTAGACAGCCCACAGCTTGGCCGAGGATCATACAGCCTTACAGCTCCTTTGCTGAAGGACTTCAGCCAGCCATCACCGAAACCTGAACTCCTTTTCCCCTGGAAGTCTACAAAGCTCTGCTTGGTAAGGGTCACTCGCGGAAGCCAGACGCAGTTGGTACCGGGTGTAGGGGCTCCACGCCAACAGAGGCAAAGACAGACTGCCCAGATTAGAAGTTAAGGATTTCCCCATTAGTTAAATTACAGTTGTGAAGATAGTGCCTGTTCCCCGTGGACAAGATTGAGAGAGAGCCAATAGACTGTTAAGAAAGCCTTAAAGTACCTGTTTGTTTTCAATAATAAAGAACTTTGTTGAACCTTTAAGCAATCTAAAGACTCTGTTTTAAGGAAATCCAAGGGCCTTTAATCTGAGGCAGCCCCGGCGTCCCGTTGGGCACACAGAATTTATGTCCTGTCTACAGTCTTATGCACAGGCCCAGCGTGCGACAGCACAACTACCATATCCATGGGTTCCTTACCTGGAGTTTAATTTATGTGCCCTTTGTATATATTTTCTAGGCTCTCCAGTGTGACTCTATCTAGCCATGGAATTCTAAAGCCTCATGTCCTTCATTGCAAAAGGGATTGTTATTATCTGTGGGTTCGCAAAGCAATGAGAAATCTGGCAACGTATCCCCTGCAGATATGAAGATTGTATTGTCTTCTGGGGTAATCTGTATTGTAAATGGCCTGGGAGAAACATATAGGATGGGTGACACCTGGCTTGGAAACAGTCCATGCAAAATGGATCTAATAGACTATACGCTAAACATGAGTCTAGTGTGACACAGCAGCTCAAAAAGTCAATGCAATTCTAGGCTGTTTCCATATGAGAGTAGTTTCCAGATCAGTGGTTCTCAACCTTCCTAATGCTGTGACCCCTTAATACAGTCCCTCATGTTGTGGTGACTCCCAACCATAACATTATTTTTATTGCTACTTCATAACTGTAATTTTGCTCCTGTTATGAATCATAATGTAAATGTATTGTCAAAGGCTTTCATGGCCGGAATCACTGTGTTGTTGTAGGTTTTTTCGGGCTATATGGCCATGTTGTAGAGGCATTTCTCCTGACGTTTAGCCTGCATCTATGGCAAGCATCCTCAGAGGTAGTGATAATGTAAATATCTGATATGCAGGATGTATTTTCATTTACTGAACCAAATTTGGCACAAATACTTGATATGCCCAATTTGAATACTGGTGTGGTTGGGGGTGGAGTGGATTTTGTCATTTGGGAGTTGTAGTTGCTGGGATTTATAGTTCACCTACAATCAAAGAGCATTCTGAACTCCACCAATGATGGAATAGAACCAAACTTGGCACACAGAACTCAAGTTCAACGCCCACCAAACCCTTCCAGTATTTTCTGTTGGTCATGGGATTTGGTGGGCGTTGAACTTGAGTTTGGGAGTTGTAGTTCACCAACATCCAGAGAACACTGTGGACTCAAACAATGATGGTTCAGGACCAAATACTCAATATGCCCAAATGTGAACACTGGTAGAGTTTGGGGGAAATAGACCTGGACATTTGGAAGTTGTAGTTGCTGGGATTTCTAGTTCACCTACAATCAAAGAGCATTCTGAACTCCACCAACGATGGAATAGAACCAAACTTGGCACACAGAACTCAAGTTCAACGCCCACCAAACCCTTCCAGTATTTTCTGTTGGTCATGGGATTTGGTGGGCGTTGAACTTGAGTTTGGGAGTTGTAGTTCACCAACATCCAGAGAACACTGTGGACTCAAACAATGATGGTTCAGGACCAAATACTCAATATGCCCAAATGTGAACATTGGTAGAGTTTGGGGAAAATAGACCTTGACATTTGGGAGTTGTAGTTGCTGGGACTTATAGTTCACCTACAATCAGAGCATTGTGAACCCCACCAATGATAGAATTGGGCCAAACTTCCTACACACATCCCCCACGATCAACAGAAAATACTCTGGGTTGTGATGGTAGTGATGGATGCTTGCCATAGATGCAGGCGAAACGTCAGGAGAGAATGCCTCTAGACCATGGCCATATAGCCCGAAAAAACCTACAACAACCCAGTGATTCTGGCCATGAAAGCCTTCGACAATACACAGAAGATACTCTGTTTTTTGATGGTCTTTGGTGACCCCTCTGACACCCAATCACGACCCACCAGGGGTCCTGACCCCCAGGTTGAGAAACGCTGGTCTAGATTGAGAGAAGTCCTAGTTCTAGGGTATTTTCTTCATTAGGAAGAACCTCCTGACAGCAAGAGCTGTGTGCCAGTGGGATATGCTTCCTCTAAGCCAGATGGAGTCTCCTTCTCTGTTGCAGATACTTGAATTACATGTTCCTGCATGTCTGAAAGGGGTTGGATTTGATGTCCTTTGTAGTCTTTTCCAACCCTATGATTCTGTGAGGTCACATTGAGGAGGGAGCTAGCTTGTGTTCTGTGCACTAGAAACTCAGACACAATGGATCAATGGGTTCAAACTGCAAGAAAAGAGATTCTACTTCAACATTGGGAAGAATCTTGTGGCAGTAAATGCTGTTTAACAGTGGGATATGCTACTGACTGGGAGTCTGATGGTGTTTCCATCTCTGGAGGTTTTTAAGCAGAGGCTGGATGGCCATTTGTTAGGGGTGTTTGGATTGGGTCTTCCTGTATGACAGAAGGGTCTTGGACTGGATGGCCATTGAGGTATCTTCTATGACTCTATATGATTAAAATGGAAATATACTTTCCGGGACCCAGTCCAGTGGGTCTAAACGTTCCTCTACTGGATCTCCAAAACCAGGATCCGTCACCTCTGGCTCCACAGCGCAGATGATCTCGTCGGTGAGCGTCTTCCACCTGCTGAACTTGTCCTTCTCTTTGGCCAGGAAGGCCTTGTGCCCACCAGGTTTGGTGGTGAGGTGGAGGCCAGAGCCTTGGAGGGTGAGGTGTCCCTTTTGGCTGCAGATCCAACCCTGGGGTGGCCCCTCTCCTCCACAGACCCCCAGCTGTGCCAAGGCAAACTCTTCCAGGTGGGAGACGGACAGGCATTGCTTGGTTGCGAGGCTGACCACGGCCCGCCTGGCCAGGTCCCAGCCCCACTGATGGTGGAGGGAATGGGACTTGCATTCGGAGAGGCCCACTTGGTCCACCGCGTGAGGGAAGACGTGGATGCACTTCCCCAGACGGGCATTTTTGATGAGGAAACTCTCTCCTCCCGATGCTGCGGGGAATAAGACAACAACAATGTGTAACGTGTCTGCAATTTGTATACAAAACATGTCTATATATATAAAAATGCTCTGTGCGTAATGAGTACCTTAAAAACAAAAGAACCAATGAACATAATCACACCAAATTTGGCAACTAAACGTCTCACAACACAAGGAGTGACCATCACTCAAAAAATTATGATTTTGTCATTTGGGAGTTGTAGTTGCTGGGATTTATAGTTCACCTACAATCAAAGAGCATTCTGAACTCCATCAATGATGGAATTGAACCAAACTTGGCACACAGGACTCCCATGACCAACAGAAAAAGCTAGAAGGATTTGGGAGTTATAGTTCACCTACATCCAGAGAGCACTGTGGACTCAAACAATGATGGATCTGGACCAAACTTGGCACAAGCACTCAATACGCCCAAATATGAACACAGATGGAGTTTGGGGGAAATAGACCTTGACATTTGGGAGCTGTAGTTACTGGGATTTATAGTTCACCTCCAATCAAGGACCATTCTGAATGAACCCCACAAATTACAGAATTGGGGCAAACTTCCCACACTGAACCCCCATGACCAACACAAAATACTTAAGGCCATCCAATCCAACTCCTTTCATCAGGGCAAGAAAACGTAATCACAGTCCTCCTGACAAAGAGCCATCCAGCCATAGAGATAGATCGATATATATGATTTGCACACACACAGATATAGTATCATAGATTTGAAAGGGACCCTTAAAGAAGGACAATGATATGTTGCATGTTCCAGGGTGGGCAAACCAGACACTCTCCACATCAACACTGACAAAGAAACAACAAGAAGTACTGTTTACTCACAAGCATAAAGACATTACACAGATTAGAAACCAACACTTTCTCATTACTTTATTTTCCAGATCAACAGACTGGGCCACAGCAACACATGGCAGGGGACCGCTAGTCCTATATACTCATGTATAGTCAAAGGGAAGTTTTGGAACCAGAATTATGGGTTTTGATACGACCCACAAATAAGTCAAAGGTCATTGGACGAGTGCACACCCTGACCCCAATGATTTCTAGTTCGCCAAGGACACCTAAATAAAATGAAATAATCTCTTTTTCCTTTTCCACAAGACTCCCAAGACCAACGGACAGACTAGCAGCCATAACCGTCTCACGGAAGCCTGTTTTTCACTTTATATCTTTTTATTAAGGGTTCACAAACATGCGCTGGTACATATCAGTGCATGAGTGGATTCAATCTGCAGCAGCAAATCTCTCAAAAGATACCCCATTCCTTCTCAAACATTTAATAAAGTATATGTGTTTCCTCATAACTTTTGCCTACCTTATATCCCTTTACCCTCTCCCATGCCTTTATCTATATAAATAAAAATGTAATGTTCGTTTGTGGGATTAACATAACTCAAAAACCACTGGACGAACTGACACCAAATTTGGACACATTACACCTATCCAGTCAACAAGTGACCATCACTCATAGAAACACTGAAAAACTCAGCGGAAGGGCCTCCCCAGAAGATTTTAAACTTCGAGGTGGGACGTAAAGGGAGATGCGTTTGGACAGGTAAGCTGGCCATCCATTGGGGGTGATTTGATTGTGCTTTTCCTGCATAGCAGGGAGTTGGACTACATAATCCATGTGGTCTCTTCAAACTATTATTCTATGATTCTAGGATAAACACTTGCCGGGCACAGACCCTCTTATCTGTGGTCCTAGTCTAAATTCAACCTCATATCCACATCTACAACATCTCTTGACCCTCCACTAGCCCTCCTCAATAGCCAGCAACCAAACTGGGTAAAGGAGGTCTGTTTAATTCTTGATGGAGTGTGACGGTGCGAGTGGCGCCACCTATGTATAGAACTGTTAGTTGTAAGATTTAAACTGTTGTATCATGCTTAATCCTGCCCCTTTTTACCCTGCTTATGTATAGTTCTATGGATTGGTTGCTTGTAGCTGTCAATCAGTACTGTTTGGGTCCACCTCTTCCTGCAAGAGGGGAGAGCTTCCTTTTTCTTTTCATTCTGCCATCAGAGTTCATACCACATGGACGTGAATAAGAGACTTGACTCTAAAGGACCCTGATTTAAATTACCTCTTAGCACCAGTTCTGAGGTTTTTTTACCCTTGAGAGTCATGTTTTATGTCCTGATCGTCCTGGACAATAACCGAGGAGACCCAAGCGCCTTCAAGCCGGTTCTTTTGGCACCAAAGGAAGATCCTGAGTCTTCAAAACATAGGCCATCTGAACTGGGGTTGTGGTTTGCTCCGGCATTCACAGCCATTGAGGAAAGAGGAAACTTGGTGAGGCTTCTCAGCTTCAAACTCCTTGGACCCAGAACTAATTGAGACTGTAACATATATTTTCCTTCTCGCCTCTGAAGTTTTCCTGCTTATTGCTTTGAAGAAATGACTTTGTGATCAATAAAGCTTATTTTGAGTTATTTACAGTGTTTTGGGTTTTTGGGAGTTCCAGTTTCCTATAGGAGGGCAAGAAGCAATCCCTTGGGGGAAAGGTGCCACGTCCATCCCTCCTTCATTAAGAATAATAGCCCCCAAGTGCGATGGCACATGGAGGCTGAAGAAGGAGGACGTTTCCATCCTCATCCCTCCAGCAAGACATGAATGGGGACCTTCCCTCGGTCTCATGTTTCGGCCCCCAAAACCAAGACGTTGTGCATGTGCCATGCACCCCTGATCCACTCAAAGCCTGAAAGCAAATTCTTCTTATTGCATCATTGATCATCCATTCTCGCATGCTTTAGAAAACAGGGTGTTCCCCCCACCCTTCTCTGCTTCAGAATAAGCCCAAGACTCTATAGAGAGTTTCCTGTCCTCTTGAACATGAAGTACAATACCTTCAATAAGACCAAAGAGCAGCTTGGCTGTGTCAAAGGAACCCAGCTGGGAAATGAGCATACAATAGATGAAAGGCTTTCACTGTTTCCTTCCAGGAAGATCCCAATAAGTATTGGGATGAAGCTTTCGTTCATGGTTTTTGCAAGAAGGGGATATCACAACCTGAGATGAGCATGGCCAGAACAAACGGAATTATACAATCCTGTTTGAGCTTCTACACCCGACATGGGCAAACTTCAGCCCTCTAGGCGTTTTGGACTTCAGCTCCCACAATTCCTAACAGTCTACCGGCTATTTGGACTTCAACCCAAAACACTTTGCTCATGCCGATATATTAGAATACTGTAAAAAATGGAAAGTCTGCACTTTCTTGCATAATCCCTTTACCCAGTCAAGCCCCTGGCTGCAGCTCTTTGCACCAAGTGACATTTCTAAGCCTTCAAAACTATCCCCACATAGAATTATTTACATATATTGCAATGGGAACAAACTCAATATGTGTGGTCTGCATCAATAGGAGCATAGTGTCTAGATCTAAGGAAGTAATGCTCCCCATGCTCTATTCTGCTTTGGTTAGACCACATCTGGAATATTGTGTCCAATTCTGGGCACCACAATTCAAGAGAGATATTGACAAGCTGGAATGTGTCCAGAGGAGGGCAACTAAAATGATCAAGGGTCTGGAGAACAAGCCCTATGAGGAGCGGCTTAGGGAACTGGGCATGTTTAGCCTGAAGAAGAGAAGACTGAGAGGAGATATGATAGCCATGTATAAATATGTGAGAGGAAGCCACAGGGAGGAGGAGGGAGCAAGCTTGTTTTCTGCTTCCTTGGAGACTAGGACGGGGAACAATGGCTTCAAACTACAAGAGAGGAGATTCCATCTGAACATTAGGAAGAACTTCCTGACTGTGAGAGCCGTTCAGCAGTGGAACTCTCTGCCCCGGAGTGTGGTGGAGGCTCCTTCTTTGGAAGCTTTTAAGCAGAGGCTGGATGGCCATTTGTCAGGGGTGATTTGAATGCAATATTCCTGCTTCTTGGCAGAATGGGGTTGGACTGGATGGCCCATGAGGTCTCTTCCAACTCTTTGATTCTATGATTCTATGATTCTATGATTCTTTGTGGCCAGGTAAGGAAAGTCCCGAAAGAGGCTGGGAAGGTACACAAGCTGGAAGGGTGCAAAAGCATTCCTTGTTGGAAATGCAAAAAGCTCTTATCATGGCATATTAGATCAAGATCTCTAACTCAAAAGAGGACATCTACTCAGTGTTTCTCAACCTTCCTAATACCACGACCCCTTCATACAGTTCTTCATGTTGTGGTGACCCCCAACCATAAAATTATTTTCGCTGCTACTTCATAACTGTAATTTTGCTACTGTTATGAATCATCATGTAAATATCTGATATGCAGGATGTATTTTCATTCACTGGACCAAATTTGGCACAAATACCCAATACACCCAAATTTGAATACTGGTGGGTTTGGTGGCCGGGGGGGGGGGGGGGGGAGGAGATTGACTTTGTCATTGGGGAGTTGTAGTTGCTGGGATTTATAGTTCACCTACCATCAAAGAGCATTCTGAACTCCACCAACAATGGAATTGACCAAAAAAAACAAAAAAACCCCCCAAAAAACAGAAGGGTTTGGTGGGCACTGACCCTGTGTTTTGGAGTTATAGTTCACCTACATCCAGAAAGCACTGTAGACTCAAAGAATGATGGTTCTGGACCAAACTTGGCACGAATATTCAACATGCCAAAATGTGAACACTGGTAGAGTTTGGGGAAAATAGACCTTGACATATGGGAGTTGTAGCTGCTGGGATTTATAGTTCACCTACAATCAAAGTGCATTCTGAACCCCACCAATGATAAAAAGGTAAAGGTAAAGGTAGTCCCCTGACATTAAGTCCAGTCATGTCTGACTCTGGGGTGTGGTGCTCATCTCCATTTCTAAGCTGAAGAGCCAGCGTTGTCCGTAGACACCTCCAAGGTCATGTGGCCAGCATGACTGCAGAATTGGGCCAAACTTCCCACACAGAATCCCCATGACCAACAGAAAATACTGTGTTTTCTGATGGTCTTTGGTGACCCCTCTGACACCCCCTCACACCCCCCCCCCCAGGGGTCCAGACCCTCAGGTTGAGAAACGCTGCTGTAGAAATAATGCAGTTCAACACCACTTTAACTGCTGTGACCCAATGACCGAATGCTATGAAATCACAGGTATTGTAGTTTGTCACTCTTTGGCAGAGAAGGCTAAAAGCTTTGTACGATTATAATTTCCAGGATTCCACAGCATTGAGCCATGCCAGTTACAGTGTTGTCAAACTGGGTTAATTCTTCAGTGTAGGTGCACCACTCATTCTCGTAATTCACCAAGCACTTTTCTTGGGAAGGGGAAACAGAAGTGAGTACGGTTTCACACCAATCCAAGAGGATTCACAAGCTCTGCTGCCCATAAATATACATTTCTGCACACAAAATCCTTCAAAAGTTTCCAAGTGATTCAGCTTCACAACAAACAAAAAGCAGACCAAACAGGGGAGGCAAACTAAAGTAATTCCCACCAGCAGGAAACATCAAGAACATCCCCAAATTATGAATAAATTAGGAAAAAAAGAAGGATATGTGCAAAACAAACTTACCCTGGAACCACAAAAGAAGGAACGTCCAATTCGGGCAACTTTTGAAAAGCTCCATTGTCTGCTAGCAAAGAAAAGCAGGAGCAAAGGATGGGGGGAGAGAACAAGGAGTTTCCTTTTGTAAAGACAAATTGGGTTGCAAAAGGGAAGCTGCCTCACTTTGCGTCCATCCGGAAAAGGGCTGGAAGGAGAAGGAGAAAAGATGCTAAATGGCAAGGGTCCCTCTACCCAAAAGATGCTAATGATCAAAGTGACAAGGAGATGCGGATCCACAAAGGAGAGACTCGGGGACATGCGATTTGCATCTCTCAGAACAAAATGTGACATTGGCCAGAGACGCCTGTCCTTGCCTTACCTCCCGATAGTAAAAGGCAGCGAAAGCTTTGGAGCCACACAGAGATCTTCTTTGGGAAGGAAGAACTTCCTAACTGTGTGTCTGGAGATGGTTGCTCAATATAAGTATTCCGAAACTTTGGGGCAAAAGGAACGAGCCCCCTCTTTGGAAGCAGAGCTTTCCGAAAAGTGGCAGAGAATACTAAAGAGCCTGATGGAGGGGAACAGTCCTGAAAACTGGAGGAGAGCCAAGGTATTTCCACCACTCATATAAAGGCAAACAAAGGAGGAGTGGAGGCACAAAGTCGCCCAAAGTAGGAAGCTGCCGATTCTGGCAATCCACATTGCATAGTTGTTGCTTGGATGTGTTACTGCAAACCCTTGACCCTAGCTTATGGCCATCCTATCGAAAGTGATGTCCCGTGCAAGGTGCAACAAGCTTATTTTCGGCCGTTTCAGAGAATAGAACACAAACCAATGGGATCAAGTTGCAAAAAAAATAAATAATAAAAATAGGAAGACGTGTTTTCTTTTATTTTTTACTAACTTGCGTGCCCAATGATGCCTGGGTCAGGTATTTTGTAGTGATCATTATCAGAAGTAGAAAATACATATGGATGCAGGTGAACTACAACTCCCATCACCATGTCATTGCCCCTGAACTGCACCAATAGTTAAAGGTGGTCTTGATGGGTATTAGGCATGGTTAGGTTTGGTCGGAATTTTCATAATTCGGAATAAATTTGGAAATATTTGCTTTTTGAAGCAATTTTGAAGTTCTTAAGGAAACCGGAAGTCCCTTTGCCCTTCCGAAGCTTTTTCTGACATTTCTGTTATGAAGTAGTAAGTGAGTCAGAAATTATTCAGTTTTTCCCCGCTTCTGGTCCCTGTTTCATCCTAGAACAGGAACAGGACCCTCTAATAATTAATTACACCACACCTTGAATGAAGGAAGAGTCCTTTTTATTTGAAGAATCATAGAATCAAAGACTTGGAAGAGACCTCATGGGCCATCCAGTCCAACCCCCTGCCAAGAAGCAGGAATATTGCATTCAAATCACCCTCTGCTTAAAAGCTTCCAAAGAAGGAGCCTCCACCACACTCCAGGGCAGAGAGTTCCACTACTGAACGGAAGTTCTTCCTCATGTTCAGATGGAGTCTCCTTTCTTGTAGTTTGAAGCCATTGTTCCGCGTCCTAGTCTCCAGGGAAGCAGAAAACAAGCTTGCTCCCTCCTCCCTGTGGCTTCCTCTCACATATTGATACATGGCTATCATATCTCCTCTCAGCCTTCTCTTCTTCAAGCTAAACATGCCCAGCTCCTTAAGCCGCTCCTCATAGGGCTTGTTCTCCAGACCCTTGATCATTTGAGTCGCTCTCCTCTGGACACATTCCAGCTTGTCAATATCTCTCTTGAATTGTGGTGCCCAGTATTGGACACAATATTCCAGGTGTGGTCTAACCAAAGCAGAATAGAGCATGGGGAGCATGACTTCCCTAGATCTACACACTAGGCTCCTATTAATGCAGGCCAAAATCCCATTGGCTTTTTTTTGCCGCCACATCACATTGTTGGCTGATGTTTAACTTGTTGTCCATGAGGACTCCAAGATCTTTTTCACACGTACTGCTCCAGCTTATCTTGCTATTTGTTGATTACTGCATGTTCTATGCCTTTGTAGTTAGATGGCTTTCCTTACTTTGCATTTATTGGATCTATGACCTGTCAATTATCGTTAGGTTCCCTGGTCCCGCCCCCTTTTTTGGTTTTGGAGGGAATAGGTGCCATTTTGGGTCAGTCCACACAGAGAAGCCTTTCATACAGGTCATAAAACCAAGAGCTCCTGTAGAAAGCTTTGTCTTCTACAGCTTGGGCGGGGAGATACAGCCCACAGCTTGGCCAGAGAGATACAGTCTCAGCACAGCTCTTTTGCTGAGGATTTTACAGCCTTGCAGCTCCTTTGCTGAGGGAATCCGGTCCCACAGCACTTCAGCCAGCCATCACTGAAACCTGAACACCTTCCTTTCCTCTGGAAGTCTACAAAGCTCTGCTTGGTAAGGGTCACTCGCGGCAGCCAAAAGCAGTTGGTACTGGGTGTAGGGGCTCCACGCCAACAGAGGCAAAGACAGACTGCCCAGATAAGAGGTTAAGGATTTCCCCATTAGTTAAAATACAGTTATTAAGATAGTGCCTGTCCCCTGTGGACAAGATTGAGAGAGCCAGTAGACTATTAAGAAACCCTTGAAGTACCTGTTTGATTTCAATAATAAAGAACTTTGTTGAACCTTTAAGCAATCTAAAGACTCTGTTTTGGGGAAATCCAAGGGCCTTTAATCTGAGGCAGCCCCGGCGTCCCATTGGGCACACAGAATTTATGTCCTGTCTACAGTCTTATGTACAGGCCCAGCGTGCGACAGCACATGCGTGTCCAATGATGCCTGGGTTAGGTATTTTGTAGTGATCAATATCAGAAGTAGAAAATACATATGGATGCAGCTGAACTACAACTCCCATCACCATGTCATTGCCCCCGAAGTGCACCAATAGTTAAAGGTGGTCTTGATGGGTATTAGGCATGGCTAGGTTCGGTCGGAATCTTCGTAATTCGGAATAAATTTGGAAAGATTTGCTTTTTGAAGCAATTTTGAAGTTTTTAAGGAAACCGGAAGTCCCTTTGCCTTTCCAAAGCTTTTTCTGACATTGCGGGAGTTGAAGTTAAGAGCATCCAGGGAAACTTAAGAGCATCCAGGGAAACTTAAGAGCATCCAGGGAAAAGGAGCATCCGGGGGAAAGGAGCATCCAGGGAAAAGGAACATCCGGGGATACAGAAACAGAAATTCCTGGGGAAAGGTCCCAAAAAGCTCTGGCTGAGAGCTCACAGCCTCTCAGCTTCACAGCATCAGAGGGAAACAGCCCTGAAGTTCTCAAAGAATTCTTGGAGGGAGGACAGCATTACAGATCCACTGAACTCCAGCTGAAATATCTTCAAGTCTCAGCTGGTAGGTCTACTTCTTTTCCCTGGATGCTCCTTTTCCCTGGATGCTCTTAAGAAAGGAAGCTTTTCTACGGGACGAGCTGGTCTACGTCCTATAGCTTAGCTACCTTGTGTGAGACTGCCCAAAATGGCTCCTTTCCCTCCCAGAAGCCTGAACAAGGGGCGGAACCAAAGCTTAATTAAGATGGACAGGAGGCCTGCCCTATAACTGCAAACTTTAACAGAAAGAAATAAAGTTGGAGCTCCCGGTACAGCCGTACCAGCACACTGTAGAAAAAGCTACTTCAATAGTAAATTCCAGAGTGCAAAACAGCAAAGTAGTTTCAAGGTATACATAAAAGGCAAAAGCAGAAGTACATCCCAAATACTGGCTTCAAAAATCATTCCAAAATATAGGCTATAGTCATAATATTCTTGGTGCAACAAACAGCACTTAGACAAAGAACTGTATTCACAACGTGATTCCCTAATACCACCGGGATTGTGGGGCAGCTGGCTGAGTGTCAGCTGCATTAAGATCACTCTAACCAAAAGGTCATGAGTTCGAAGCCAGCCTGGGTTGGAGTGGGCTTCCAACCAATTGTGTAGCCTGTTGCCGACCTTTGCAACCCGAAAGACAGTTGCATCTGTCAAGTAGGAGAATTAGGTACCACCTTGTATGGGGAGACTAAATCAAGTAATTTATGAGGCCATAAAAAAGACCCCAGCAAAGCACTCCAGCAAAAGCATGCGGGGAATGCGGAAGTGCTTCATCAGCGTCGCAGATGGATGATGAAAGCGACAGCTCCCCTGGCGGCCAGAAAAAGTTAAATAGCCTCTGTGTATGTCTGTATGCGTTCTATGTCAAATTGGCATTGAATGTTTGCCATATATGTGTACATTGTAATCTGCCCTGAGTCCCCTGCGGGGTGAGAAGGGCGGAATATAAGTACTGTAAATAAAATAAATAAATAAATACCAAGCAAGAAAACATGACATGAAAACAAGGCCAAAAGCTCCTATCTTGGTGCACATGAAAAAGGTGACTTTCTCTTGAAAGTCATACAGAACAACTCAAGGGACTAACCTAAGAAACCAAATTGGTTCCCATTGAGATACTATCCATCCAATACCTGACATGTCTTTATCTTTCAAACAGTGGGAAAACCTTAATTTTCTCTTTGTAACTGGTGCTGCGCTGAGTTGTAGGCAACAATCCAGCATCTTCCACCTCCCTCGCTTCCTTCTCAAGGTCAGGAAGAGCTTCTGGTGGTATTTCCTGGGAAACATTCTCACTAAACACAGATCTACCTGTGAGGCAGTTCACATCACCCAGAGGAGAGCTACTTTCTCCTTGAGGCACTACAGCAGTGGTTCTCAACCTGGGGGTCGGGACCCCGGGGGGGGGGGGGTCGCCAGGGGGTGTCAGAGGGGTCGACAAAGACCATCAGAAAACACAGTATTTTCTGTGTGGGAAGTTTGGCGCAATTCTATCGTTCTTGGGGTTCAGAATGCTCTTTGATTATAGGTGAACGATAAATCCCAGCAACTACAACTCCCAAATGTCAAAGTTTGTTTTCCCCCAACTCCACCAGTGTTCACATTTTGATATATTGAGTAGTTGTGTCAAGTTTGGTCCAGATCCATCATTGTTTGAGTCCACAGTGCTCTCTGGATGTAGGTGAACTACAATTCCAAACTCAAGGTCAATGCCTACCAAACCCTTCCAGCATTTTTCTGTTTGTCATGGGAGTTCTGTGTGCCAAGTTTGGTTCAATTCCATCATTGGTGGAGTTCAGAATGCTCTTTGACTGTAGGTGAACCATAAATCCCAGCAACTACAACTCCCTAATGTCAAAGTCTGTTTTCCCCCAACTCCACCAGTGTTCACATTTTGATATATTGAGTAGTTGTGTCAAGTTTGGTCCAGATCCATCATTGTTTGAGTCCACAGTGCTCTCTGGATGTAGGTGAACTACAATTCCAAACTCAAGGTCAATGCCTACCAAACCCTTCCAGCATTTTTCTGTTTGTCATGGGAGTTCTGTGTGCCAAGTTTGGTTCAATTCCATCATTGGTGGAGTTCAGAATGCTCTTTGACTGTAGGTGAACCATAAATCCCAGCAACTACAACTCCCAAATGTCAAAGTCTGTTTTCCCCCAACTCCACCAGTGTTCACATTTTGATATATTGAGTAGTTGTGTCAAGTTTGGTCCAGATCCATCATTGTTTGAGTCCACAGTGCTCTCTGGATGTAGGTGAACTACAATTCCAAACTCAAGGTCAATGCCTACCAAACCCTTCCAGCATTCTTCTGTTTGTCATGGGAGTTCTGTGTGCCAAGTTTGGTTCAATTCCATCATTGGTGGAGTTCAGAATGCTCTTTGACTGTAGGTGAACCATAAATCCCAGCAACTACAACTCCCAAATGTCAAAGTCTGTTTTCCCCCAACTCCACCAGTGTTCACATTTTGATATATTGAGTAGTTGTGTCAAGTTTGGTCCAGATCCATCATTGTTTGAGTCCACAGTGCTCTCTGAATGTAGGTGAACTACAATTCCAAACTCAAGGTCAATGCCTACCAAACCCTTCCAGCATTTTTCTGTTTGTCATGGGAGTTCTGTGTGCCAAGTTTGGTTCAATTCCATCATTGGTGGAGTTCAGAATGCTCTTTGACTGTAGGTGAACCATAAATCCCAGCAACTACAACTCCCAAATGTCAAGGTCTGTTTTTCCCCAACTCCACCAGTGTTCACATTTTGATATATTGAGTAGTTGTGTCAAGTTTGGTCCAGATCTGTCATTGTTTGAGTCCAGAGTACTCTCAAGACGTAGGTGAACTACAACTCCAAAACTCATGATCAATGCCCACCAAACCATTCCAGCATTTTTCTGTTTGTCATGGGAGTTCTGGGTGCCAAATTTGGTTCAATTCCATCACTGGTGGAGTTCAGAATGCTCTTTGATTGTAGGTGAACGATAAATCCCAGCAACTACAACTCCCAAATGTCAAAGTCTGTTTTTCCCCAACTCCATCTGTGTTCATATTTGGGCATATGGAATATTTGTGCCAAGTTTGGTCCAGATCCATCATTGTTTGAGTCCACAGTGCTCTCTGGATGTGGGTGAACTACAACTCTCAAACTCAAGGTCAATGCCCACCAAACACTTCCAGTATTTTCTGTTGGTCGTGGGAATTCTGTGTGCCAAGTTTGGTTCAATTCCATCGTTGATGGAGTTCAGAATGCTCTTTGATTGTAGGTGAACTATACATCCCAGCAACTACAACTCCCAAATGACAAAATCAATCCTCCCACAACCCCACCAGTATTCAAATGTGGGCGTATCGGGTCTTTGTGCCAAATTTGGTCCAGCGAATGAAAATACATCCTGCCTATCAGGATTCACAACAGTAGCAAAGTTATGAAGTAGCACCGAAAATAATTTTGTGGTTGTGGGTCATCACAACACAAGGACCTATATTAAGGGGTTGCGGCATTAGGAAGGTTGAGAACCACTGCACTACAGGAATGGGGGGCTCCAATTCAGACTCCAAGTCAGACTCCAATTCAGGAGCACAAGGCCCACTACCAAAAAGTCCCTGTAGTGAATCTACTTCTCTCAAACCAGGCATTGTCCCCCATTCTGTATCTTTGCATTTAGTTAGGCAGAAAAAACGAAATGCAAAGATACAGAATGGGGGACAATGCCTCGCTCGGGAGCAGTACGTGTGAAAAAGATCTTGGAGTCCTCGTGGACAAGAAGTTAAACATGAGCCAACAATGTGATGTGGCGGCAAAAAAAGCCAATGGGATTTTGGCCTGCATCAATAGGAGCAGAGTGTCTAGATCTAGGGAAGTAATGCTACCCCTCTATTCTGTTTTGGTTAGACCACATCTGGAATATTGTGTCCAATTCTGGGCACCACAATTCAAGAGAGATATTGACAAGCTGGAATGTGTCCAGAGGAGGGCGACTCAAATGATCAAGGGTCTGGAGAATAAGCCCTATGAGGAGCGGCTTAAGGAGCTGGGCATGTTTAGCCTGAAGAAGAGAAGGCTGAAAGGAGATATGATAGCCATGTATAAATATGTGAGAGGAAGCCACAGGGAGGAGGGAGCAAGCTTGTTTTCTGCTTCCTTGGAGACTAGGACGCAATGGAACAGTGGCTTCAAACTACAAGAGAGGAGATTCCATCTGAACATGAGGAAGAACTTCCTGACTGTGAGAGCCGTTCAGCAGTGGAACTCTCTGCCCCGGAGTGTGGTGGAGGCTCCTTCTTTGGAAGCTTTTAAACAGAGGCTGGATGGCCATCTGTCAGGGGCGATTTGAATGCAATATTCCTGCTTCTTGGCAGAATGGGGTTGGACTGGATGGCCCATGAGGTCTCTTCCAACTCTTTGATTCTATGATTCTATGTTTAAACGCAGATCTGCCTGTGAGGCAATTCTCATCATCCAGAGGAAAGCTACTTTCTCCTTGAGACACTACAAGAATGGGGGTTTCCCATTCAGACTCCAAATCAGACCCCAATTCAGAAGCACAATGCCCACTACCAAAGGTTCGCTGTAGTGACTCTACTTCCAGTCAGGCCTATTTTAGGCCTAGAACAATGGTAGGCCCAAGGAGACGGCAGCCATTTTAGGAAGAGGTGCCGAGGGACTCCATTTTGGTGGCTCATTTTCCAGGAGGTAAATTTTTTTCCTTTGGAGGGAAAATGAGAGAGGGATTTGATTGGCCAAGTCAGAAGAGGCAAAGCCTGGCTTGCCAGAGGAAAAAATCTCAGAATCAACGAGTTGGAAGAGACCTCATGGACCATCCAGTCCAACCCCATTCTGCAGGAATATTGCATTTAAATCACCCCTGACAGATGGCCATCCAGCCTCTGTTTAAAAGCCTCCAAAGAAGGAGCCTCCACCACACTCTGGGGCAGAGAGTTCCACTGCTGAATGGCTCTCACAGTCAGGAAGTTCTTCCTCATGTTCAAGTGGAATCTCCTCTCTTGTAGTTTGAAGCCATTGCTCCATAGCGTCCTAATCTCCAAGGAAGCAGAAAACAAGCTTGCTCCCTCCTCCCTGTGGCTTCCTCTCACATATTTATACATGGCTATCCTATCTCCTCTCAGCCTTCTCTTCTTCAGGCTATACATGCCCAGCTCCTTAAGCCGCTCCTCATAGGGCTTGTTCTCCAGACCCTTGATCATTTTAGTCGCCCTCCTCTGGACACATTCCAGCTTGTCAATATCTCTCTTGAATTGTGTTGCCCAGAATTGGACACAATATTCCAGGTGTGGTCTAACCAAGGCGGAACAGAGCATGGGGAGCATGACTTTTGCACGCTTTTAAAGATACAACTCTCTGTAACAGCCAAGATGTTAACTGCATGTGTTCCCATTCTAAATAATAGAATCATAGAATCAAAGAGTTGGAAGAGACCACATGGGTCATCCAGTCCAACCCCATTGTGCCAAGAAGCAGGAATATTGCATTCAAATCACCCCTGACAGATGGCCATCCAGCCTCTGTTTAAAAGCTTCCAAAGAAGGAGCCTCCACCACGCTCCGGGGCAGAGAGTTCCACTGCTGAACGGCTCTCTCAGTCAGGAAGTTCTTCCTCATGTTCAGATGGAATTTCCTCTCTTGTAGTTTGAAGCCATTGTTTCATGTCCTAGTCTCAAGGGGAGCAGAAAACAAGCTTGCTCCCTCCTCCTCCCTGTGGCTTCCTCTCACATATTTATACATAGCCATCATCATATCTCCTCTCAGCCTTCTCTTCTTCAGGCTAAACATGCCCAGCTCCTTAAGCCGCTCCTCATAGGGCTTGTTCTCCAGGCCCTTGATCCTTTGTGTTGCCCTCCTCTGGACACATTCCCGCTTGTCAACATCTCTCTTGAGTTGTGGTGCCCAGAATTGGACACAGTATTCCAGGTGTGGTCTAACCAAGGCGTAATAGAGCATGGGGAGCATGACTTTTTCACGCTTTTTAAGACACAACTTTCTGTAACAGCCATTCTATTGTTCCCATTCTATTTCATAGAATCACTAGCTGTCCCCTGCCAGGCGTTGCTGTGGCCCAGTCTGTTGATCTGGAAAATAAAGTAATGAGAAAGTGTTGGTACTGAATATGTGTAATGTCTTTCTGCTTGTGTGTAAACAGTATTTCTTGCTGTTTCTTTGTCAGTGTTGATGAGAGAGTCTGGTTTGCCCACCCTGGAACATGCAAGATATCATTGTCCTTCTTTAAGGGTCCCTTTCAAATCTATGATACTATATCTCTGTGTGTGTGAATCATATCTATCTATCTATCTATCTATCTATCTATCTATCTATCTATCTCTATCTATGGCTGGATGGCTCTTTGTCAGGAAGGCTTTGATTATGTTTTCTTGCCCTGATGAAGGGAGTTGGATTGGATGGCCTTGAGTATTTTCTGTTGGTCATGGGGGTTCTGTGTGGGAAGTTTGGCCCAATTCTGTCGTTCATGGGGTTCGGAATGCTCTTTGATTGTAGGTGAACTGTGAATCCCAGTGACTACAACTCCCAAATGTCAAGGTCTATTTCCCCCAAACTCCATCTGTATTCATATTTGGGCATATGGAATATTTGTGCCAAGTTTGGTCCAGATTCATCATTGTTTGAGTCCACAGTGCTCTCTGGATGTAGGTGAACTACAACTCCAAAACTCAAGGTCAATGCCCACCAAACCCTTCCAGTATTTTCTGTTGGTCATGGGAGTTCTGTGTGCCAAGTTTGGTTCAATTCCATCATTGATGGAGTTCAGAGTCCTCTTTGATTGTAGGTGAACTATAAATCCCAGCAACTACAACTCCGAAATGACAAAACCATAATTTTTTGAGTGATGGTCACTCCTTGTGTTGTGTGATGTTTTGTTGACAAATTTGGTGTGATTTCGTTCATTGGTTCTTTTGTTTTTAAGGAACTCATTATGCACAGAGCATTTTTATATATATAGATGGGAATTCTGAGGGAATTCTATATATATAGATAGAAACAAAGAGTTGGAAGAGGCCATCCATTCCAACCCCATTCTGCCAAGGAGCAGGAATATTCCATTCAAATCACCCCTGACAGATGGCCATCCAGCCTCTGTTTAAAAGCTTCCAAAGAAGGAGCCTCCGCCACACGCCAGGGCTGAGAGTTCCACTGCTGAACGGCTCTCACAGTCAGGAAGTTCTTCCTCGTGTTAAGATCATAGAATCATAGAATCAAAGAGTTGGAAGAGACCTCCTGGGCCATCCAGTCCAACCCCATTCTGCCAAGGAGCAGGAATATTCCATTCAAATCACCCCTGACAGATGGCCATCCAGCCTCTGTTTAAAAGCTTCCAAAGAAGGAGCCTCCACCACACTCCGGGGCAGAGAGTTCCACTGCTGAACGGCTCTCACAGTAAGGAAGTTCTTCCTCATGTTCAGGTGGAATCTCCTCTCTTGTAGTTTGAAGCCATTGTTCCATTGCGTCCTAGTCTCCAGGGAAGCAGAAAACAAGCTTGCTCCCTCCTCCCTGTGGCTTCCTCTCACATATTTATACGTGGCCCTCATCATATCTCCTCTCCGCCTTCTCTTCTTCAGGCTAAACATGTCCAGTTCCTTAAGCCGCTCCTCATAGGGCTTGTTCTCCAGACCCTTGATCATTTTAGTCACCCTCATTTGGACACATTCCAGCTTGTCAATATCTCTCTTGAATTGTGGTGCCCAGAATTGGACACAATATTCCAGGTGTGGTCAAACCAAAGCGGAATAGAGCATGGGGAGCAGGACTTTTTCACGCTTTTTAAGACACAACTTTTTGTAACAGCCATTCTATTGTTCCCATTCTATTTCATAGAATCACTAGCTGTCCCCTGCCAGGCGTTGCTGTGGCCCAGTCTGTTGATCTGGAAAATATAGTAATGAGAAAGTGTTGGTTCCTAATATATGTAATTCCTTTCTGCTTGTGTGGAAACAGCATTTCTTGTTGTTTCTTTGTCAGTGTTGATGTGGAAAGTGTCTGGTTTGCCTACTCTGGAATATGCAACGTATCATAGTCCTTCTTTAGGGGTCCCTTTCAAATCTATGATACTATATCTCTCTCTGTGTGTGAATCATATCTATATCTATCTATCTATCTATCTATCTATCTATCTATCTATCTATCTATCTATCTCTATATCTATGGCTGGATGACTCTTTGTCAAGAGGGCTTTGATTACGTTTTCTTGCCCTGATGAAGGGAGTTGGATTGGATGGCCTTGAGTATTTTCTGTTGGTCATGAGGGTTCTGTGTGGAAAGTTTGCCCCAATTCTGTCGTTCATGACGTTCAGAATGCTCTTTGATTGTAGGTGAACTGTAAATCCCACTAACTACAACTCCCAAATGTCAAGGTCTATTTCCCCCAAATTCGATCTGTGTTCATATTTGGGCGTATTGAGTGCTTGTGCCAAGTTTGGTCCAGATCCATTATTGTTTGAGTCCACAGTGCTCTCTGGATGTAGGTGAACTACAACTCTCAAACTCAAGGTCAATGCCCACCAAACCCTTCCAGTATTTTCTGTTGGTCATGGGAGTTCTGTGTGCCATGTTTGGTTCAATTCCATCATTGATGGAGTTCAGAGTGCTCTTTGATTGTAGGTGAACTATACATCCCAGCAACTACAACTCCCAAATGACAAAATCGATTTTTTTGGAGTGATGGTCACTCCTTGTGTTGTGAGACGTTTTGTTGCCAAATTTGGTGTGATTTCGTTCATTGGTTCTTTTGTTTTTAAGGAACTCATTATGCACAGAGCATTTATATATATATAGATGGGAATTCTGAGGGAATTCTATATATATAGATAGAATCAAAGAGTTGGAAGAGACCTCGTTGGCCATCGAGTCCAACCCCATTCTGCCAAGGAGCAGGAATATTGCATTCAAATCACCCCTGATAGATGGCCATCCAGCCTCTGTTTAAACGCTTCCAAAGAAGGAGCCTCCACAACACTCTGGGGCAGAGAGTTCCACTGCTGAACGGTTCTCACAGTCAGGAATTTCTTCCTCATGTTCAGATCATAGAATCATAGAATCAAAGAGTTGGAAGAGACCTCATGGGTCATCCAGTCCAACCCCATTCTGCCAAGAAGCAGGAATATTGCATTCAAATCACCCCCGACAGATGGCCATCCAACCTCTGTTTAAAAGCTTCCAAAGAAGGAGCCTCCACCACGCTCCAGGGCAGAGAGTTCCACTGCTGAACGGCTCTCACAGTCAGGAAGTTCTTCCTCATGTTCAGATGGAATCTCCTCTCTTGTAGTTTGAAGCCATTGTTCCATTGCGTCCTAGTCTCCAAGGAAGCAGAAAACAAGCTTGTTCCCTCCTCCCTGTCAACTTTTTTGATTATTATTCATCAAAACCTGACTCAAGTGTGCCTCTATGCTTGAAGATTTCCAAAGTGACTTTAAGCAGCTTTTAAGAAACTTTTAAGAGACAAAGTTGAAGTACTTTGGCCACATCATGAGGAGACAGGAGAGCCTAGAGAAGACAATTATGCTTGGGGAAGTGGAAGGCAAAAGGAAGAGGGGCCGACCAGGGGCAAGATAGATGGATGCCATCCTTGAAGTGACTGGACTGACCTTGAGGGAGCTGGGGCTGGTAACGGCCGACAGGGAGCTCTGGCGTGGGCTGGTCCATGAGGTCACGAAGAGTCGGAGACGACTGAACGAATGAACAACAACAAGAAACTAATGGTGGAAGCAAACCTATAAAGACACCGCTTTAAAAAGGAACCTCAGTAACACAAGTCTTAGGGCTACACAATCACACTCTTTCACCTCATATAAGCCAAGGGCTTATATGTGGAATGGGTGTGTGCCGGTGATCTTTCAAAAGGGTTTCGTATTCGGCCAGGCAGAGAGTTGCCAGCTTTCTGTATATCCTATCAGCTTTTTGATTTTTTGGGGATTTTTATTATCAAACTAGCCGTCCCCTGCCACACATTGCTGTGGCCCGGTCTGGTGATCTGGAAAATAAAGTAATGCGAAAGCGTTGGTTTCTAATTTATTTATTTGTCGTGTCAGAGCAAACAGTCCATTATATTACATTTCTAACAGAACAAAGCAAACAGACAGACAAAATACAAAACTTGTGAGTTTGGTAGTTGATTAAATGTCCTTTGATCAGTATCTGGCCCCTTGGAGTGCCTCTGGTGTTGCTGCAAGAAGGTCCTCCATTGTGCACGTGGCAGGGCTCAAGGTGCATTGCTGCAGGTGGTCAGTGGTTTGCTCTTCTCCACACTTGCATGTCGTGGACTCCACTTTGTGGCCCCATTTCTTGAGGTTGGCTCTGCATCTCGTGGTGCCAGAGCGCAGCCTGTTCAGCGCCTTCCAAGTCGCCCAGTCTTCTGTGTGCCCAGGGGGGAGTCTCTCATTTGGTATCAGCCATTGATTGAGGTTCTGGGTTTGAGCCTGCCACTTTTGGACTCTCGCTTGCTGAGGTGTTCCAGCGAGTGTCTCTGTAGATCTTAGAAAACTATGTCTAGATTTAAGTCATTGACGTGCTGGCTGATACCCAAACAGGGGATGAGCTGGAGATGTCTCTGCCTTGGTCCTTTCACTATTGGCTGCTACTTCCCAGCGGATGTCAGGTGGTGCAATACCGGATAAACAATATAATTTCTCCCGTGGTGTAGGGCGCAGTCACCCGTGATAATGCGGCATGTCTCATTAAGAGCCACATCCACTGTTTTAGTGTGGTGAGATGTGTTCCACACTGGGCATGCATACTCAGCAGCAGAGTAGCATAGCGCAAGGGCAGATGTCTTCACTGTGTCTGGTTGTGATCCCCAGGCTGTGCCAGTCAGCTTTTGTATGATATTGTTTCTGGAACCCACTTTTTGCTTGATGTTCAGGCAGTGCTTCTTGTAGGTCCAGAGTGACTCCCAGGTATTTGGGTGCGCTGCAATGCTCCAGTGGGATTCCTTCCCAGAGCTCTTCAGATCTTGGGATGCTTCTCTGTTCTTGAGATGAAAGGCACATGTCTGTGTTTTGGATGGGTTGGGGATCAGCTGGTTTTCCCTGTAGTAGGCAGTAAGAGCACCTAGAGCTCCGGAGAGCTTCTGTTCTACCGTACTGCTTGAGCAGTAATGGGACAATCATCAGCATAGATGAAACTCTCTGTCCCTTCTGGCGGTGGCTGGGTTTCTAATATATGTAATTTCTTTATGCTTGTGGGTGAACAGTATTTTATTGTTTTCTTCCCCTGGTGAAGGGAGTTGGACTGGATGGCCATAAGTATTTTCTGTTGGTCATAGGGGTTCTGTGTGGGAGGTTTACGCCAATTCTATCGCTTGTGGGGTTCAGAATGCTCCTTAATTGAAGGTGAACTATAAATCCCAGTAATGACAACTCCCAAATGTCAAGGTCTATTTCCCCCTATTTCCATCTATGTTCCTAGTTGGGCATATGGAATATTTGTGCCAAGTTTGTTCCAGATCCATCATTGTTTGAGTTCCCAGTCCTCTCTGGATGTAGGTGTACTACAACTCCCAAACTCAAGGTCAATGCCCACCAAACCCTTTTAGTATTTTCTGTTGGTCATGGGAGTCCTTCCATCTGCCCTTTGGGGGAGATAGAGCAGAATATAAATAAAGTTTTATATTATTATCATCATCATCATCATCATCATCATCATCATCATCATCATTGATTGATGGAGTTCAGAATGCTCTTTGATTGTAGATGAACTATAAATCCCAGCAACTACAACTCCCAAATGACAAGCTCAATTTTTTTGAGTGAAGGAATACGTTGGGTTGTTAGGTGTCTTGTGTCCAAATTTGGTGCCAATTCGTCCAGTGGTTTTTGAGTTCTGTGAATACCACAAACGAACATTACATTTTTATTTATATAGATAAATATTTCCCAGAATAAGTTCCTTCCCTACTTATGATAATTGGTGGAACAGTGTTGAGATTATTCTTATTCTCTCAAAAATAAGTCTACTTCTTTGTGATAGTCCCCCTCCTCCTCAGACCAGGCCTTAACACACCCTGAGTTATACGGGCCATCCAGTCCACCCGTCCAGCACTCAGACCACCACTCCACACTGGATCCGACGCTCATAGTGAGAAGGACCTCATCCTAATCCCACGCAACTGTCTCTATGTTTTTCTTTTGGGATTGAACGAGTGAGTCCTGCTCCTTCCTAGGACTTCACCATTCCATGGGAATTCACAGGAGTTGCAGGGGTTCATGTGCTGGTACGGCTGTACCAGGAGCTCCAACTTTATTTTCTTTCTGTTAAATTTTGCAATCATAGAATCATAGAATCAAAGAGTTGGAAGAGACCTCATGGGCCATCCAGTCCAACCCCCTGCCAAGAAGCAGGAATATTGCATTCAAATCACCCCTGACAAATGGCCATCCAGCCTCTGTTTAAAAGCTTCCAAAGAAGGAGCCTCCACCACACTCCGGGGCAGAGAGTTCCACTGCTGAACGGCTCTCACAGTCAGGAAGTTCTTCCTAATGTTCAGATGGAATCTCCTCTCTTGTAGTTTGAAGCCATTGTTCCGCGTCCTAGTCTCCAAGGAAGCAGAAAACAAGCTTGCTCCCTCCTCCCTGTGGCTTCCTCTCACATATTTATACATGGCTATCATATCTCCTCTCAGCCTTCTCTTCTTCAGGCTAAACATGCCCAGTTCCCTAAGCCGCTCCTCATAGGGCTTGTTCTCCAGACCCTTGATCATTTTAGTCGCCCTCCTCTGGACACATTCCAGCTTGTCAATATCTCTCTTGAATTGTGGTGCCCAGAATTGGACACAATATTCCAGATGTGGTCTAACCAAAACAGAATAGAGGGGTAGCATTACTTCCTTAGATCTAGACACTATGCTCCTATTGATGCAGGCCAAAATCCCATTGGCTTTTTTTGCCGCCACATCACATTGTTGGCTCATGTTTAACTTGTTGTCCACGAGGACTCCAAGATCTTTTTCACACGTACCGCTCTCGAGCCAGGCATCCCCCATTCTGTATCTTGGCATTTCATTTTTTCTGCCAAAGTGGAGTATCTTGCATTTGTCACTGTTGAACTTCATTTTGTTAGTTTTGGCCCATCTCTCTAATCTGTCAAGATCATTTTGAATTCTGCTCCTGTCCTCTGGACTATTGGCTATCCCTCCCAATTTGGTGTCATCTGCAAACTTGCAAACTTGCAAACTCATAGGGCAGGGCTCCTGTCCATCATAATTAAGCTTTGGTTCCACCCCTTGTTATGGGCTCTGGGAGGGAAAGGAGCCATTTTTTGGCCAGTCTCACACAAGGTAACTAAGCTATAGGACCGTGATGGTGAACCTATGACACGCGTGTCAGCACTGACACGCATGGCTATTTTTGATGACATGCAGACACATGCGGCCACATACAGAGAAATACACCATATAGGAGCCAATCTAATTCCATCCTTAAATTTGTAAAAGGCTCTACAAATTTAACATCTGCACGTTTGAGCATTGTTCACTCTATAACTCAGCATGGATTATATATTTTTCTTATTTAAACTATAAATATTGCAAAATTATGTTTTTTTTCTCAAAGTGACACTCCACCCAAGTTATGCTCAGGTTTTTGGCAAATTTTGACACACCAAGCTCAAAAGGTTGCCCATTACTGCTATAGGACGTAGACCAGCTCGTCCCGTAGAAAAGCTTCCTTTCTCAATAACATCCGCGGATACAGAAGCAGAAATTCCAGGGAAAAGGTCCCAAAGCTCTGGCTGACAGCCTCTCACAGCTTCTTATCCTCACAGCAATCAGAGAAAAAACAGCCCTAAAGTTTCAAAGAATTCTCAGAGGGAGGACAGCATTACAGATCCACTGAACTCCAGCTGAAATATCTTCAAGCCTCAGCTGGTAGGTCTACTCGATACCCAGACGCATTTGGAATCGGTAGTAGGACCCACACCGATAAGGCATAGATAATAGACAGCCTAGGAGAGGTTAAAAGGGGGTTTTCTTACAGAGAAAGTACAGTTAATTAAAGTCAGGTGCCAGTCCATCGAGGATTAGACTAAAAAAGCCTTGAAGTGTTGTTTGAACCTTTGAAGATTTGTTGTTTGTTCCATAATAAAGACTTTCTTGTATCATTAAAGACTCTAAAGACCATCACTTCAGAAAAATCCCTGAGAACCTCTCTCTGAGGCACCCCTGGCTTCCCGCTGGGCTTAAAGTATACATCCTATAGAAAAGACAGCTGTTACAGCCCAGCGCGCGACAGAACAGTTCAGTATCTCAAGAAACCTCATGATTGTAGCTGATAGCTGATTTCAATGCAAATCAGTTTTAATTTTGTTTTTTAAAAAATCAGAAAACATTAACTCAAACTATTAAAAAAAGGGGGGGAGTAGGGGAGAATGGGAAACATCACAGAATAGAAGCTGAGGGCGAAAAGGAAGGGACCTGAGGCCAGGAATTGTGGGAGTTGAAGTCCAAAACATCTGGAGGTGTTTGCCTATGACCTGTGCTATATTGAAAGAAAACCATATTTTTCTTATTGATGGTATCATTTGCCAGTCCAAACAAAAATTGTTTCTAAGACAAATTTTAGAAAGACCGATGCCCAGAGGGGACCTGAATCCATTATGAAGTCTGATGATGCCTTCTGGTGACAATGGTATTGTTGTGGCTGAGCTGGTTTCTGATGATGAGGATGATGGGATTCAGCTTCCTGGCTCTTTATCTGTGCCTCAATTCTCTGAGCCTGCTTCCGAGGCTCTCACAGATAGTGCAGTGTCAACACAGCTGTTTTCACCAGAAAGGAATTTTAACGAAGGGAATAGCGAGCATGGGCCTTCCCACGATGATATCGAAAGTGTAGATAAGGATTTGACCCGAGAAGCTCACCTTGAACTCCGGGTCAGGCGGAGTTCGCGTCTGGCAAGCAGATGGGAGGCTAGCTCGGTGCGAGGTCATCGCAATGCTTTTATGATGCTGAGAGCCTAATGTTTTGATGTTAGAAAGATATTTAGGCCTCCTGGAAACTCTGTGAAAGTGTCAGTTCAACGTAGCTTATTAGCCTGAAAGCTTCATGCAATAACCTTAGCCTGGAAAGCAGTACGCTTGGGATTTCCTGCATTGTGATTCTTGGGGCAAATGTTTCATTGCTTGTACCTGGGACTCTGGTTTGAACTTTGCTAATAGGATTATGTCTCCTGCTTTTACCTGAAGATCTTTGGAACTGTATTCTTCATTCAACCTTAATCTCTGGAACTTTGCAATGCTTATTCTTTATTTTGACTTGGATTTTTTCCTCAATAAACTGTAAAACTACAGCTCTTGTGTGGTGGTGTTTAGAAGCAAGGTGAAGCCTACTCTGAGTTGCAACAAGTATATTCTGTTGCAAAAAAATTATTTGGATTGTTTCTTTAACAGTTGACCTAATATACATGGTTGTAATGACGAGTCCACCATATGTACCTTCTTTTCTCTTATATTTCCAACATTTATTATTCATTCTTTTGTTTTTATTTATCTTGCCAAGTTTTAGAAACAAATTTTGGAGTGTGGGTAAGGGAAACTGGGCATAACAAACATCTGGCATCCTTAGACTGATGCCCAGAGGGGACCTGGAGACCTTTATGAAGTCTGGTGATGCCTTGTGAACCATCACTGCTCAGAGGGTCAGACCTTGATGAAGTCCTGAGGTTTCTTCTGACCCGTGGCTGCTGCCCAAAAGGGCCTGACAGATGGCCACCCAGCCTCTGTTTAAAAGATTCCAAAGAAGGAGCCTCCACCACGCTCTGGGGCAGAGAGTTCCACTGCTGAACGGCTCTCACAGTCAGGAAGTTCTTCCTAATGTTCAGATGGAATCTCCTTTCTTGAAGTTTTAAGCCATTGTTCCGTGTTCTAGTCTCCAGGGCAGCAGATATTGGGGTTCAGCCTGATCCTGATCTGTGTGAACTGGATTCTCTGATAGTTTTTCCAACTGATCAAGCTCTCCTTGACAGTGTGGAATCTGTTGTTGATGCTGAGGTCAGCGGCGAGGAAAGTGAAGCTGAACAGCTGGAGGAAAATGTTTTGGAAGCTAGCCGTGATATCTCTCCACCTGGGTTTTTTAATGAGGACCGAAGAGAACAGATAGTTAGAGACAGAAATGTTTCAGAGTTTCTACGAAGGTCAAATCGTTTACAGGAGAGACAGGCCCAGGCTTCAAAGTCAAGGGGCGTTTCAAAGAATATCTTCTTTGGTTTAAGGGGCCTCCTGCCGGGTGTCTCTTTAGATCAAGCAACATTTGGGACTGTGGCTGTGCCTTGGCAGAATTCCTGTGTTCCATGGCCGGTAATCCCAGAGGCTTCTAGTTTTCAAGTTCATGGTTAGTGAGAGCCTAACAGGTTCCTGGTTCTTGTATTGTGGCTTTTGGAATTTTCATAGAATCATAGAATCAAAGAGTTGGAAGAGACCTCATGGGCCATCCAGTCCAACCCCCTGCCAAGAAGCAGGAATATTGCATTCAAATCACCCCTGACAAATGGCCATCCAGCCTCTGCTTAAAAGCTTCCAAAGAAGGAGCCTCCACCACACTCCGGGGCAGAGAGTTCCACTGCTGAACGGCTCTCACAGTCAGGAAGTTCTTCCTAATGTTCAGATGGAATCTCCTCTCTTGTAGTTTGAAGCCATTGTTCCGCGTCCTAGTCTCCAAGGAAGCAGAAAACAAGCTTGCTCCCTCCTCCTCCCTGTGGCTTCCTCTCACATATTTATACATGACTATCATCATATCTCCTCTCAGCCTTCTCTTCTTCAGGCTAAACATGCCCAGTTCCCTAAGCCGCTCCTCATAGGGCTTGTTCTCCAGACCCTTGATCATTTTAGTCGCCCTCCTCTGGACACATTCCAGCTTGTCAATATCTCTCTTGAATTGTGGTGCCCAGAATTGGACACAATATTCCAGGTGTGGTCTAACCAAAGCAGAATAGAGGGGTAGCATTACTTCCTTAGATCTAGACACTATGCTCCTATTGATGCAGACCAAAATCCCATTGGCTTTTTTTGCTGCCACATCACATTGTTGGCTCATGTTTAACTTGTTGTCCACGAGGACTCCAAGATCTTTTTCACACGTACTGCTCTCAAGCCAGGCGTCACCCATTCTGTATCTTTGCATTTCATTTTTTCTGCCAAAGTGGAGTATCTTGCATTTGTCACTGTTGAACTTCATTTTGTTAGTTTTGGCCCATCTCTCTAATCTGTCAATTTTGCTCAAGTTCAGAGATTCTACTGACTGCTGTGTTTCTATTGTGGCTTTTTGACTTTGCATTTACCTTTCTTTTGTAACCAATTTTTCATCAATAAACAAGGATTGTTTTTCCTACAGTCCAGTGTGGTGGATTTAATCTTATGGTCTTGTTTCTTGATCTGGGATGCAACAGCAGAAAACAAGCTTGCTCCCTCTTCCCTATGACATATTCCCCTCACATATTTATACATGGCCCTCATCATGTCTCCTTTCAGCCTTCTCTTCTTCAGGCTAAACATTCCCAGCTCTTTAAGCCGCTCCTCATAGGGCTTGTTCTCCAGACCCTTGATCATTTTAGTCACCCTCCTCTGGACACTTTCCAGCTTGTCAACATCTCTCTTCAGTTGTGGTGCCCAGAATTGGACACAATATTCCAGGTGTGGTCTAACCAAGGCAGAATAGAGCATGGGGAGCATGACTTCCCTGGATCTAGACACTCTGCTCCTCTTGATGCAGGACAAAATCCCATTGGCTTTTTTTGCCGCCACAAAAAAATTTTAGGGGATTTTTTTTCGGGGAGTAATTTATTATTTGGGGAAAAATTGCTTTCCCCCAGAAAGCACCATCAGCTTTAACTCTTGGAGATTTGATTAATATCTCCTCTTTGGGATTCTCTTAGGTCCTCTAGCACAGCCGTGTCGCCAATGTTGTTGTGGAGGAGCCAGAGATTCATCGGAAGGACAGATTAACCAATAAACAAGCCCTCCAACATGACTCCATGGTCTGCTTATGCCAGGCGTTGATTAATTATAGGGTCGTGCTGGAGGACCAAGAGAGAAAGAGGAAGAGCTGGTGTCAGAGAGGAGGCACTGCTTTTGTCATATACAGGAATGAGATTTTCACTTGTGGGAAAATAATAGAAAGGCAAATGCTTCCTAGTGTGATTCCTGGGTTGCATCTCTCTCCATTTTGTCATCCTTCCTCGTGCCTTTGCAGGGAGAAGACACAGGGCCTCATCCACCCTGCCACCATTGAGCGGTCACTGCTTTCCGGAGAGGGAACATAAGAAGACTCGAGGTCAAAAGTGCTGCGAAGGGTTCGGCAACTGTTCCGATGACCAAATCACTTTTTCTACAACCACCCATGAAAGGTCTTCTGTTTCCAACACGGAATCTTGTTCAAGTTTCTCCGAGTTCTCCTTCAGCAGCTCAGAGTATAGCAGCACAGAATCCATCCGGGTCAGCAGAAGACGCAAGAAGACGGCATTGAGGAAGCAGAGAAGGGATCGGAACCCAGTATCCCCTCCCGCTTGTTCGGCCTACAGGAAATGGGCCGGATTGAATTGAATGTACGGGGCAGACGCCTGGCTTCCCTCTGGGGACTGGGGACAAAGTATGTCAAGGCCATTGCTGGGATGGAGGCACCCAGGATGCCCTCTGCTCCACTCCGGACAAGAGGAGTCCTCCTTGAATTTGAAGGAACAGAAATACCCTTCCTACAGAGGACCTCCAAGGAGGTTTTAGAACAGCATGTGAGGAAGAAGAGGATCCAGCACCTTCCAAAGAGGGTCTCCCACCACCTGGAGGTCCATCTCCAGAAAATGAAGCTGTAGCACCAGTGGGGTCTACCCCAGAGGATCCTCGAATCTGCCAAAGCCTTCTGCCCTCTTTCTCCCCCAGGAAGGACTCCAATTCCTCAGAGGGTCAAGAGGGTCCAGCGTAAGAAGCTGCAACATCAGTGAAGTTTACCAGCCACTGTTCAAAAATCCCTTCGTGCATTAGCTCCACCTCCCTCAGAAGCAGGAAGTCCTTTTCTGAGACCGGGCCATGCCACCCCATCCCCTCGGGGCGAAGTAACATGGAGGACAAGTGCATCTGAGAGTATGCCCTTCGATCATGAGATGACAAGGACCCTGGAGTCTCATGTGAGGAGCCGGACCGCATCACACAGGTGGAACCTTCCTTCACGGGTGCAGGACTCCCTGAAGGCCTTTCTGCTTCCTGCCTCATTCTCCCGAGATGAAGGGGGCACTGCTCGATCCCAGCTCCCTCGGCCCCTTGACCAGTCCAGGATAGGAGCCACTGCAAAGCCATTATATTGAATGTTTTATATTGTGTATAAACTGTTTTAAATATTAAGTCGCTCGGAGCACCTTGGTGGAGAGTGACTAATTAAGAAATAAAGTGATAATGATGATGATGATGATGATGATGATGATGATGATGATGAAAAGAGACTGTCCGGCAAAGGAGTCCACGAGCAACTGCTCAATCCAGCCATGGAGGGGTAATCTTCTCTTGTCCTGAGGAGAAGCCCTCTTTCCTCACGGAAGAAGCCTGGAACTGTCTGGAATTCCACGTTGTGCACAAGAGAATCCAACATGCATGGGGTCTTCCCTCCAAGGTGATACAATCCTTGCGTATGTTCTCCCCATTTCTTCTCAAGAAGAAAGAACACATAGGACAGAATGTGGCCAAGGCGCACTCCCAGGAGAGAGGAGATGTGAAGATCTTGACCTCAAGCCTCCCTTTCATTTGCGCTGAAGCACAAACACGCCTAAATTCTCACCTGAGCCGTAAGATTGCGGAGCACAAGTGGGGTCTCCCAGAACGGGCTCAGAAGTCCCTGAAGGCATTTAGGCCTCCAAAAACAGCACGGACTCAAGAAGATGATGGAGAACTAGCTTGTGCCAGTGCTGATACTGATTATGAACATGGTTCTGCAGTGTCAGAGACTTCATTTCCAATAGATGCAGAAAAGGAATGGAGCTCCAGTCCAGGAGAACAGAGCATCCACCAGACAGATGCGTTTGATGAAATAGGCCAGGACAGAAGAGAGCCTGCTTGGCGGAATGCTGAAGAGCCCTGCTTCTCTTCTGGCTCTGAAAGAGGAAGCCGAGGATCAAGAGTAAGCTGGGAAGACGAGAAAAAAGGCTCCAAACCAAGCGAACCCCAGGAGAACACTGTCTTGAGTTTCCATCCCAGGAGGACCTGCCAAGGGCAGTCTCGGATTTCATCCCGATCCCAGAGCTATGACTACAGTTCCTCTGACAGCCAAACCAGCTCCCTGGATGTAAAAAATAAAACTCTAGCAAGAGCTGGGAGCACAGCATCAATCTTACTTTTCCAAGAGATCGGAAAGGAGAATCACAAGGATTGCAGCAATGGTGGATGATAAACAACACCCAGTTACAGAAAAGGAATGGAGCTCCAGTCCAGGAGAACAGAGCATCTACCAGACAGATGTGTTTGATGAAATAGGTCAGGACAGAAGAGAGCCTGCTTGGCTGGATGCCGAGGAGCCTTGCTTCTCTTCTCACTCTGAAAGAGGAAGCCGAGGGACAAGAGTCAGCTGGGAGGATGAGAAAAAAGGCTCCAAACCAAGCAAACCCCGGGAGAAATCTATCTTGAATTTCCATCCCAAGAGGACCTGCCAAAGGCAGTCCCAGATTTCATCCCGATCCCAGAACTATGACGACAGTCCATCTGAGAGCCAACCCAGCTCCCTGGATGTAAAAAATAAAAATCTAGCAGGAGCTGGGAGCACAGTATCAATCTCTTCATACCATTTGTTTGTTTCCAAGAAATACTCTGCCCCTTACTTACCATCATGCGTAGAACAAACCTGACAGTGGAAGCAGCAAGAGGAAGTCCAGGATAAGGTTGACTGGAGAACAGCTTCCTCTTCTCTGCCGTCAAAGCCTGCCAGACGGCCGTATTCTCTTTCCTCCCTAGAAGGTCTTTGGCTCTCAGCGCAGGGCAGCGCATCGGAGAACCCTTCCAGAAGAACAATGATGACCTTTCCTGAGAGAAAACACTCTGCCCCTTCTTTAGCATCATGTGTAGAACAAACCTGGCAGTGGAAGCAGCAAGAGGAAGTCCAGGATAAGGTTGAGTGGAGAACAGCTTCCTCTTCTCTGCCGTCAAAGCCTGCCAGACGGCCGTATTCTCTTTCCTCCCTAGAAAGTCTTTGGCTCTCAGTGCAGGGCAGCGCATCGGAGAACCCTTCCAGAAGAACAATGATGACCTTTCCTGAGAGAAAAGACTCTGCCCCTTCTTTAGCATCATGTGTAGAACAAACCTGGCAGTGGAAGCAGCAAGAGGAAGTCCAGGATAAGGTTGAGTGGAGAACAGCTTCCTCTTCTCTGCCGCCAAAGCCTTCCAGACGGCCGTATTCCCTTTCTTCCCTAGAAAGTCTTTGGCTCTCAGTGCAGGGCAGCGCATCGGAGAACCCTTCCAGAAGAACAATGATAACCTTTCCTGAAAGAAAAGACTCTGTCCCTCCTTTACCATCATGTGTAGAACAAACCTGGCAGTAGGAGCAGCAAGAGGAAGTCCAGGATAAGGTTGAGTGGACAACAGCTTCCTCTTCTCTGCCGTCAAAGCCTTCCAGACGGCCGTATTCTCTTTCCTCCGTAGAAGGTCTTTGGCTCTCAGCGCAGGGCAGCGCATTGGAGAACCCTTCCAGAAGAAAAATGATGACCTTTCCTGAGAGAAAAGACTCTGCCCCTTCTTTAGCATCATGTGTAGAACAAACCTGGTAGTGGAAGCAGCAAGAGGAAGTCCAGGATAAGGTTAACTGGAGAACATCTTCCTCTTCTCTGCTGTCAAAGCCTTCCAGACGGCCGTATTCTCTTTCCTCCCTAGAAGGTATTTGGCTCTCAGTGCAGGGCACCGCATCAAAGAAGGGAGGTAAGGAGGCCTCTTTTTAGGGCCCTGGAAACTCGGGATAGTTCTCAGGAGGCCTCAGCTCCAGCCCATATTGAAAACTATGTGGTTGGAGATGGTGGCTCTCAAGAGGGAGGCAGGGATGGGAGGAGGAGGATGGTAGAATCTCCCCTGATGAGGAACATGTCAGGGGTCCCCAAAAAGGCAGCTTGGGTTCTCCCTGCCCCCTACTAATGGCAGCCTTCAGATCCTGAGACATGCAATTTTGAAGCAGTGACACCTCTTTGCTCTTCCCCTGCCTCTGAGCTTCTTAAATCAAGCACACTGGAACTCTGCACCTCTGCCAAGAGCCCTCGATGGATCACTGATTCTTCTTGTTTCATTTTTTTTTACAGATACTCACAGTCAGGTGGTCCTGGCGGAAGAAGAGAGTGATCAAACACCTGGCCAGGGCTTTTGTCTCTTTGCTGTGTGTGCTTATCTATATGTTGACATCCCAGATATTACATCCGTCTCACTTGACTGGAGGTGTCATTCAAGTCTGGAGGTGTCATTCAAGTCTGGCCTTTCTAGGCACTGTTTTTAACTCCTCCGTTATCCATGCTACCAGCCTCATGTCTTGGAAATGATTTTTCTTGGCATGTAGCACCACCAGTCAGTTAATAGAACGGTAGCATCCTTTCTCTAGAAGGAGAATATCTGAATCAAGCAGAGAAATGAAAACTGTAGTAGATTGGGAGTGTGTGTATGTGTGTGCATAATGCGATTGGGGGGGGGGGGGTTCAAAGCTTTTGTTTTGATTATTGTGAGCTTAATTCTATAGAGAGAAGGGTCAAGAGAGGTATAAACTCGTTACATGCCTAAACGTGGGATTTCATGTTTTCTCTCTGGATCTTCTCTTTCCATTTTGTTGTTTTCTTGTTTTTCCTTTTTGTTTTTTGTTTTGGCTTTTTTTTTTCTATTTTCTTCCTTTTTGTGTTTAAATTCATCTATTTTAATTATTGTTAAAATCTTTTTTTTAAAACCAAACAGATGAATTCGACAGAAACGAGATAGAAAACACTGAAGCCAAGACACAGAGCGAAAGAGTACCCGGAGCTATTGACGAAAAGGAGGAGGGACCCCCTTTGTTTTGCGGGGAGCAAAGCAAGCCAGACCTCCTTGCAGAAAAACAAACCGCAAAAAGCACATCTGTGGAACGTGAATCCATATTTATCATGGGTCCCATTCATAACCAAGTGGTTGTCATTGCTGCAGCCCTACATAAGAAACTAAACTTGGAGGGAAGGCTGATTATATGGGGAAAGTACCGTGAATTTACACATCGGAAGAGCACAGAACCCCGAAAACCTGAGTACCGCCCGCAACTCACAAACAGTTTGGACACCAAGAACCAGAAAGCCTCAATCAGTGCTGCAAACCAGGTAAGAAGAAACCAAACTGTGCTGAGAAGATGAGCAACTGGTGAAAGAGCCTGAAAAATTCACGCCCGAAGACCAAAAGATCTGGCATTTAACATTCCAAATTTTACTTCCTGGATTGTCCAGCATACTTTTGAAACTTGCCATTTAGTTTGATTTAGTTTAAAATTACATATTTATTCATATAACATTAAATAACATTAAAACTCTTGAGGAGTGTGGGTGTCCTTTTCTGATTGTATTTATCTGAAATGTATTTACTTGTATTAATTGAACTCAAGATGGATTAATTGGCTTTATTCATTAATTGTTCAACTTGAGTGGGTTTTCCTGATAAAAATAAATCATTTATTGTATACATCTCTTTCTCTTCCCAGCACTGAAACTGACTCTATTTATCTTCAGGTTATAAAAATGGGTATTCTAGAAATAGGCCGAGGGGTTGAGGTTGAGACTCAGTTCCCGGCCAAAGGAGAAGAGGCTGAGAGTCCAGTGCCTGGTGTACTCCACTACCTTGAAGCCCAGATCAACACGCAAGCCAGGTTTGAAGGCCACAGGAACAGAGGTTTATTGCTTTCAGGCGTGAAAGGATGTCTGATACAAAATCCGCACTCCAAAGGATGGGACATAAAGTGCAGTACTTGACATTTCATTCTCTCCAGTAGCCATTCAAAGTCCCTGTTCCCTCCCTGGATTGGTCACAAAGTCGGTCCAGCCAGGATCTGGGTCTTCATTGGCTGGAGAATCTTCATGACATCAGTTGCGCTTACGTCAGACTTTGGAGAACAGACTTTGCTGACATTTCCCTCCATCCCATCTGTGTCTTATTTGGTCCTTTTGGAAACTGACACTCCGGGCCCCAAACCTGTGGTTCTTGTGGTAGATGAAACCACTTTAAAAAATTAGAATGGATTCTGTAGGAGCGAGTGTTTTGATAACAATGCTGGCTTAGTAGGAGCCATAGTGGGTTATTCAAAAGCAACGCTCCCAAACTAAGTTTAGATATTTTTAAAAACCTTTGTAGAAACTCAGAAGAGGGGATTTCAACAAGTGTTCCTTGTTCTTTTTCACCAGGCAACCTCATACAGGAGGAAACACACATTAATGGAATTAATGAACTCAAAGCATTGGAAGAGGCCATAAGGAAAGAGTACACCTATGGGCCGTGAATCGATATTGATCACGGGTCCCATTCACGAGCAAGTCGCTGTTATTGCTACAGCTTTGGAAAAGAAACTGAACTTAGAGGAACGGCTGAAAATATGGAGAAAGTTTCGTGAGTTTGCACGTGTGGAGGGAACCATACCTGAAAAACCTGAGTACCGCCCTCAATTCGCACTCAGTGTGGACTCCAAGGAAGAGAAAGCCTCCATCAGTGCTGCGAATGACGGGAAGAAGAAAGCAAACTGTGCTCACAAGAGGAGCAACTGGTGGAAGAGCCTGAAGACCAAAAGAACTGGCATGTAACCTTTCAAGTTTTACTTCCAAATTTTAGTTTGATTTAGTTTATAATTACAAAGAGATTCCTGTAACATTAAAGATAACATTAAAACTCTTGACGAGTGTGGGTGTCCTTTTGTGATGATATTTCTCTGAAATGTATTTACCTGTATTAATTGCACTCAGGATGGATTCATTGGCTTTCATCATCATCATCATCATCATCATCATCATCATATTTAATTACTTATTAATCGCCCTCCATCTGAGAATGCTCTAGGCAATTTACAGCTAAGTTGTAAAAGATAAAATACATACATACAGGAATTAAAAATTATCAGAGATCGAATGCTCTAGTCAAAAGAAGCCAGGTCTTAAGTGCTAGAGTAAAAGGTCCTCAGTCACGCATGGCTCTCACGTAGGGCGGCAAGGAATTCCACAAGGCAGGGGCAGAAAGAGAGAAGGCCCATCTGCGCCTGGTGCTTTCCAAGTGCCTGTCTCTAGGACCCGGTATATAGAGTAAGTCACGTTGGGCTGTTCGTTGTGACCTCCGATGATGGGAGAAGGAGAGGCGGTGTTAATTTCATTCAAAGCCCCTTGCTTAGTATTTGCGAATTTCACTCAAAGACCCTTTCAAAAGGATGTCTGATACAAAGTCTGCACTCCAAAGGATGGGATATAAAGTACAGTACTTGACATTTCATTCTCTCCAGTAGCCATTCAAAGTCCCTGTTCCCTCCCTGGATTGGTCACAAAGTCGGTCCAGCCGGGATCTGGGTCTTCATTGGCTGGAATATCTTCACGACACCAATGGCGCTGACGTCGGTCTTTGGAGAACAGGCTTTGCTGACCTTTCCCTTCATCCCATCTGGGTCTTATTTGGGAAACCGACACTCCGGGCCCCAAACCTGTGGTTCTTGTGGTAGATGAAACCACTTAAAAACATTAGAATGGGTTCTGTAGGAATGAGTGTTTTGATAACAATGCTGGCTTAGTAGGAGCCATAGTGGGTAATTCAAAAGCAACGCTCCCAAACTAAGTTTAGATATTTTCAGAAGAGGGAATTTCAACAAGTGTTCCTTGTCCTTTTTCACCAGGCAACCTCATACAGGAGGAAACACACATTAACGGAATTAATGAACTCAAAGCATTGGAAGAGGCCATAAAGGCCATCTAGTCCAAACTCCAGGCCATGAGTTCTCCACAGAGACCGGAAGATAGACTTCTGAAAGCAATTTCTTCCATGGAAAGCTGAGCTGGTCCTCGGTCTGGGGGGTTGTGGGTAGTTAAAACTGTGGTGTCTTTCAAGTACTTGAGACAGGTGAGTGCTGGCCTGGGAGGGATGGACCTAAGGAGGCCCTGACAGAGGCCATCTGTGCCAGCTTCAAGGTCACATGTCATGGAGCAATCAATGGTAGAAAAGGAGATCCCACCTAAACATTAGCAAGACCTTCTTGCTGGTTAGAGTCATTCAGTGGTGGAATCATCTGCTGTCTGGGTATCCAATGGAGACTCCTTTGAAACAGACTGGACAGTCATCTGCCAGGAGGGTTTTGCTTGACATGGCAAAATGTGGTTGGACTGGATGGCCCTGAAGGTCCTTTCCACTTCTAGGAATCGGTGGAGTGGTGAATCTTCTCTGGAATTGAGTTTGAATGACACAGTCACTCCATGATTCTGAATCTCTTTTGCTCACTAGTCTTAGTACTCTGGATGCTTTCTTCAAGGCTCGGACTGATACTTGAAGCAGTTTCTCTTCACCCACTCATGTGGGTGATACCATGTTCCTGTCCATGGTATAATGCATCAAGGCTTTCCAGATCAAAGAGCTGGGTTTGGTTTTGGATCAGCAGTAACAATGTTGTCACCTGCTTTCTCCTTGCTATTTCACTTCTTTGTCAATGCCATGTGTTAGGGCACTCTGCCGTGTCCATCTATTATTAATGACCTCCCCAAAAAACCTTCAGAGTTTTTGATTCAATTAAATGCCGAAAGCAGTAGATCATTGCAACAAGTTTATTTGATCAAGTCACCTTGCTGGGTGGAAAGTGCCACAGGCTGGAAATTGACCTTTATTGTTTTGATGGTGTTTACGATTGTGATTGTTTTTATATGTTATCTGATGTTTTTAATTGTGTTTTTATCTGTAATTTTTTGGGCTTGTCCCTTGTAAGCCACCCCGAATCCCCTTGGGGAGATGGTTGGCGGGGTATAAAAATAAAATTATTATTATTATTATTATTATTATTATTGTTGTTGACCTTAACTCTTTAATGGGAGATTATTAGACCCTATTACTTCTGCCCCTGAACCCTTTCTAGACAATAGCCCAGAGCTAGAAATATATTTTTCTTGGCCTAGAACAGTGATGGGCAACCTTTTGAGCGTGGTGTGTCAAAATTCACCAAAAAACTGAGCATAATTCAGGTGGTGTGTCACTTCAAGAAAAAAAACCATAATTTCACAATATTTAGTTTAAATAACAAAAAACATATCCTTGTAATTCCCACTATCATGTTGTTCTACCTCTCTTTATGTAAATAATATCCTTTTTGGAGTGTTTAAAAATATAATTTTAAATACCCAACAAAATATTATTTATTTTTAATTTAATTTAAATGTATTTCTAGCATTTAATATGCTATTTAATGTATTTCTAATAATAATAATAATAATAATAATAATGCAATAATAATAAAGTAACATTGCAAAATAATATTTTGATATTTAATTTACCATTTCATTTAAGGCATATATATATATATATATATATATATATTAATTAAGGCATATATTAAAAATATTTAAAATGCATTACATTAAAATGCATTAAATTAAATGTCAAATTAAAATTCAATTTACCATTTCATTTAAGGCATTCTGAAATATTTGAGTAATATAGCAAAGTATTATTTATCATTTAATTTAAATATGTAACTCCTTAATATTTAGGAAACAATGCAAAATAATGTTCGTTTACTTAATAATTAAATAAACCAATATTATTTTGCAATGTTACCTAAATATTAATAATTAAATATTTTTACATTTGACATTTAATTTAATGCATTTTAATATTTGAATAATATAGCAAAGTAATAATATTTATCATCCAGTTTAAATATGAAACTCCTTAATATTTAGGTAACATTGCAAAATAATAATTTCTTTCCTATTTATTTTTTAAAATGCCATAAAATAAATAAACAAATAATATCTGGTGGGCGCGTGTCAGTAGAAATGGCTACGCGTGTCAGTACTGACACGCATGTCATAGGTTCGCCATCACGGGCCTAGAACTTCCTTTGGCAATACTAACTGGAGGATTTTTCGATATGAGGCATAAAAAAAGAAACCATGTTACTTTGCAAGGTGGCCGATGATGACTATTGATGACCCCATCCCTCTGGAACATATATAGCACCGGCTTTCCTAAATGATGAATGAGATCAGAGTCCCGGCTTACTAAGAGGACACACTCTTGCATCGACAACAACCCAAATATCGCTATTGTCACCTGCACAAAAGGATGGCAAGGAATGATTTGCGGTTTTGCAAGAGGAATATGAAAGTATTTGGAGGTTCTGGACCGTTTGCAAAGTGGGGTATTTTAATGTTTTCTCACACATCGTGGAGTCTTTTCTGGATAGTGTAATAACGAAAAAGGCTGGAAGAAAAGGCTGCAAAAGTGACATCAAAGGGCAACTGTGGCCCATTGTTTACACTCCGCTAAGCTTTGATCAACACTGAAATCTAACCTATTTTCTGAGCCTACAGTTTAAAATTCTAAACAAGTTTTTCTCTCTAGATTCAGTATGTTGGAAATCTTTGCCCCACAGTCCAGGGCAGAGAGTTCCACTGCTGAACAGCTCTCAGAATTAGGAAGTTCTTCCTCATGTTCAGGTGGAATCTCCTTTCCTGACTTCAAACTACAGGAAAGGAGATTCCACTTGAACATGAGGAACAACTTCCTAACTGCGAGAGCTGTTCACCAATGGAACTCTCAGCCCCGGACTGTGGTGGAGGCTCCTTCTTTAGAGGCTTTTAAGTAGAGGCTGAATAGCCATCTGTCAGGGGTGCTTTGAATGTAATACAACATGATACTACTACTACTACTACTACTACTACTACTAATAATAATATGATATTATAATTATATATGGAGCCCCCGGTGGTGCAGTGAGTTAAACCCCTGTGCCGGCAGGACTGAAGACCGACAAGTCACAGGTTCGAATCCGGGGAGAGCAGATGAGCTCCCTCTATCAGCTCCAGCTCCTCATATGGGGACATGAGAGAAGCCTCCCACAAGGATGAGAAAAACATCAAATCATCCGGGCGTTCCCTGGGCAACGTCCTTGTAGACAGCCAATTCTCTCACACCAGAAGCGACTTGCAGTTTCTCAAGTCACTCCTGACATGACAAAAAAATTATATATTTTATATTACATGTAATATTACTAATAATATTACAATATAATGGTATAATACAATATAGTGATATTGTACTATGCTAATAATATAATATATTGTATGAATATATATATATATATATCTTGTAAGCCGCTCTAAGTCCCCTTTGGGGTGAGAAGGGCGGCATATAAATGTCATAAATAAATAAACAAATGCATGCAATTTTGCTGCTTCTTGGCAGAATGGGGTTGGACTCAATGGCCCATGAAGTCTCTTCCAACGTTTTGATTCTAAAGTTCTGTTGAGAACTAGAAATTGTAAATATGCCTGTGTTTTTAAGCCTGCAAATGTATTTTGGCCACCAACAAATAAATAATGCACCATATATATTGCATGTAAAAGCAACACCACACGGTTGACGGAGAGAAAAAGCAACGTGAGAAAGGTCATGGAAACACGATGACATTGGTCAAAACATGCTCCAGTCTTACGTAACAATATGTGATCACTCTGGCACAGGAATTGGCAAACTTGGGCCCTCCCTCCAGGTGTTTTGGACTTCATAGAATCATAGAATCAAAGAGTTGGAAGAGACCTCCTGGGCCATCTAGTCCAACCCCCTGCCAAGAAGCAGGAATGTTGCATTCAAATCACCCCTGACAAATGGCCATCCAGCCTCTGTTTAAAAGCTTCCAAAGAAGGAGATTCCACCACACTCCGGGGCAGAGAGTTCCACTGCTGAACGGCTCTCACAGTCAGGAAGTTCTTCCTCATGTTCAGGTGGAATCTCCTTTCTTGTAATTTGAAGCCATTGTTCCATTGCGTCCTAGTCTCCAGGGAAGCAGAAAACAAGCTTGCTTCCTCCTCCCTGTGGCTTCCTCTCACATATTTATACATGGGCCTCATCATATCTCCTCTCAGCCTTCTCTTCTTCAGGCTAAACATGCCCAGCTCCTCAAGCCGCTCCTCATAGGGCTTGTTCTCCAGACCCTTGATCATTTTAGTCGCCCTCCTCTGGACACATTCCAGCTTGTCAACATCTCTCTTGAATTGTGGTGCCCAGAACTGGACACAGTATTCCAGATGTGGTCTAACCAAAGCGGAATAGAGCATGGGGAGCATGATTTCCCTAGATCTAGACACTCTGCTCCTATTGATGCAGGTGCATAGTGTCTAGATGTAGGGAAGTAATGCTTCAACTGCTCTAGTAAAAGAAGAGACTTGTATTTTACTAGTAGCCCATGTTTTATTTTTATGGATGTAGCACACTAACCATTCTTCTGACAATGTCATACTTTGGAGCAGAGGAACTGATGCGCCTCCTTCAATGTGCTTTGCATGTCCAGGAACTCTGCCAGCTTGCAAGCCTCGCCGAGGCTCAGCCAACGGAAAGCTATGTGCTCCGAAGAGAGCTTGATTTCTGCGTTGCTGTCCTTCATCTCAGCCAGCCAGTAGACGACGGTCTTGGGTTTCCCATTGGCAGTATAGTTCAGCTCTTTCCTAAACCCGTCCAGGATGGTGAATTGGGAGGCGTCCAGCCCAGCCTCTTCCTTTGTCTCCCGGAGGGCTGTTTGCAGGTCATCTTCCCCAGGATCAACGTGGCCTGATGGATAGAGGTGAGAAGTCAGAAATAATAATAATAATAATAATAATAATAATAATAATAATAATAATGAAATCTTTATTTATATTCTGCTGTATGTCCTTGAGGGGACTCAGAGCGGATTAGAGAATACATATATGACGAACATTCAATGTCATTATACAATTAATAAAGACAGACAATATATAAACAGAGGCAAGGTTATTGTGCTTTTTCTGCAGGAAGGCAGAAAGAAAGAAGGGGGTTGGGCTGGATGACCTCTATGAGTCCCTTCCAACTCTAGGATCCTATTATTATCTATATATATAAAAATGCTCTGTGCATAATGAGTACCTTAAAAACAAAAGAACCAATGAACGAAATCACACCAAATTTGGCAACAAAACGTCTCACAACACAAGGAGTGACCATCACTCAAAAAATTATGATTTTGTCATTTGGGAGTTGAAGTTGCTGTGATTTATAGTTCACCTACAATCAAAGAGCACTCTGAACTCCATCATTGATGGAATTGAACCAAACTTACCACACAGAACCCCCACGACCAACAGAAAATACTGGAAGGATTTGGTGGACAGTGTCTTTTTGTTTTGGAGTTGTAGTTCACCTACATCCAGAGAGTACTGTGGACTCAAACAATGCTGGATCTGGACCAAACTTGGCATGAATACTCCATATGCCCAAATGTGAACACTGATGGAGATTGGGGAAAATAGACCTTGACATTTAAGAGTTCTAGTCGCTGTGATTTATAGTTCACCTACAATCAAAGAGCATTCTGAACCCCACCAAGGACAGAATTGGGCCAAACTTCCCACACAGAACCCACATGACCAACAGAAAATATTCAAGGCCACCCAGTCCAACTCCCTTCACCAGAGCAAGAAAACATAATCAAAGCCCTCCTGACAAAGAGCCATCCAGCCATCGATATAGATAGATATGATTCACACACACATATATAGTATCATAGATTTGAAAGGGACCCCTGAAGAAGGACAATGATATGTTTCATGTTCCAGGGTGGGCAAACCAGACACTCTCCACACCAAGACTGACAAAGAAACAGCAAGAAATACTGTTTACCCACAAGCAGAAAGGAATTACATATATTAGAAACCAACAGTTTCTCATTACTTTATTTTCCAGATCAACAGACTGGGCCACAGTAACGTGTGGCAGGGGACAGCTAGTACAATTAATAAATACAAACAATATATAAACAGAGGCAAGTTGGGTCCCTTCCAACTCTAGGATCTTCTTCTTCTCCTTCTTCTTCTTCTTATTATTACTACTACTACTACTAGTAGTAGTAGTACTAGCCGTCTCCTGCCACGCGTTGCTGTGGCCCAGTTTGATAATCTGGAAAGTAATTAGAAGGTGTTGATTTCTAATATATGTAATGTCTTTCTGCTTGTGGGTAAACAATATAGATAAAATCATTTTTTTTTGAGTGATGGTCACTCATTGGGTTGTTAGGCACATTCTGTCCAAATTTGGTGTCAATTCGTCCAGTGGTTTTTGAGTTCTGTTAATCCCACAAACGAACATTACATTTTTATTTATATAGACTAGCTGTCCCCTGCCAGTCGTTGCTGTGGCCCAGTCTGTTGATCTGGAAAATAAAGTAATTAGAAAGTGTTGGTTTCTAATATATGTAATTTCTTTCTGCTTGTGGGTAAACAGTATTTCTTGTTGTTTCTTTGTCAGTGTTGATATAGAGAGTGTCTGGTTTGCCCACTCTGGAACATGCAACATATAATTGTCCTTCTTTAGGAGTCCCTTTCAAATCTACGATACTATATCTCTCTGAGTGCGAATCATATATCTCTATCTATATCTATGGCTAGATGACTCTTAGTCAGGAGGGCTATGATTACGTTTTCTTGCCCTGGTGAAGGGAGTTGGACTGGATGGCCTTATTTTCTGTGGTCATGGGGGTTCTGTGTGGGAAGTTTGCCCCAATTCTGTCATTGGTGAGGTTCAGAATGCTCTTTGATTGTAGGTGAACTATAAATCTCAGTAACTTCAACTCCCAAGTGTCAAGGTCTATTCTCCCCAAACTCCATCTGTGTTCACATTAGGGCATATGGAATATTCGTGCCAAGTCTGGTCTAGATTCATCCTTGTTTGAGTCCACAGTGCTCTCTGGATGTAGGTGAACTATAACTCCCAAACTTAAGGTCAATGTCCACTAAACCCTTCTAGTGTTTTCTATTGGGCATGGGAGTCTTGTGTACCACATTTGGTTCAATTCCATCATTGCTGGAGTTCAGAATGCTCTTTGATTGTAGGTGAACTATAAATCCCAGCAACTACAACTCCCAAATGACAAAATTAATTTTTTTGGAGTGAAGGACATACATTGGGTTGTTAGGTGTCATGTGCCCAAATTTGGTGTCAATTTGTCCAGTGGTTTTTGAGTTCCGTTAATCCCACAAACGAACATTACATTTTATTTATTTATTTATTATTTTATTTAAAAGTTTTGTATACCGACCTTCTCACCTCTTTTGAGAGACTCAGACCGGTTTCCAACCATAAAATCATATACAGTTAGTAAAACAACATAATTCATATTACAATAACACATTAAAACAGCAAATATATTCAATAACTACAATGGTCAGTGGTCATACTAAAATTGATTGTACATCATCTTCCATCCATATCTCAGGGTGTTGGCTCACTCATCGAATGCCTCTCTCCATAACCACGTCTTCACCTGTTTCCTTAATGTCAGGATAGAAGGGGCAGTTGTGATCTCCGTGGGAGAGAGTTCCAGAGTCAAGGGGCCACCACCGAGAAGGCCCTGTCCCTCGTCCCCACCAGATGCGCTTGCGAGGCCGGTGGGACCGAGAGCAGGGCCTCTCCAGACAATCTTAATAATCTTGATGGTTCATAGGGGAGAATATGTTCGGAGAGGTAAACAGGGCCGGAGTCGTTTAGGGCTTTATAGGTTAACACCAGCACTTTGAATTGTGCTCGGAAGCTAATTGCCAGCCAGTGGAGCTGGTGTAGCAGCGGAGTGGTGTGCTCCCTGTACCCAGCACCCATTAGTAGTCTGGCTGCCGAGCGTTGGACTAGCTGTAGCAGTCTTCAGAGACAACCCCACGTAGAGAGCATTGCAGTATTTTATACGGGATGTAACCAAAGCGTGGACCACTGTGGCCAAGTCAGACTTCCCAAGGTACAGGCGCAGCTGGCGCACAAGTTTTAATTGTGCAAAAGCTCCCCTGACTATGCCGAGACCTGGGGCTCTAGGCTCAGCGATGACTCCAGGATCACTCCCAAGCTGCGAACCTGCGCCTTCAAGGGGAGTGTGACCCTGTCCAGCACAGGCTGTCACCCTATGCCCTGTTCGGCCTTGCGACTGACCAGGAGGACCTCTGTCTTGTCTGGATTTAGTTTCAATCTGTTGTCCCTCATCCAGTCCGTCACAGCGGCCAAGCACCGGTTCAGGACTTCAACAGCCTCCTTAGTAGCAGGTGGAAAGGAGTGACAGAGTTGGACATCATCTGCATGCAGATGTCATCATACCTCAAAACTCCGGATGATCTCTCCCAACGGCTTCATGTAGATGTTAAACAACATAGGGGACAGCACAGAACCCTGTGGGACGCCACAGTACAATGGCCGAGGAGTCGAGCAGGAGTCCCCTAGTGACACCTTCTGGGAGCGGCCCTCGAGGAAGGACTGGAGCCACTGCAAAGCAGTACCCCCAAGACCCATTCCCGCGAGGAATGGGTCTTGGGGGTACTTATTATTATTATTAGGAAGTACTTTGGTTAAGAGGCATAAACATTTACCTTTTGGAGGAGTCCAGTGGTGGCTTCCATAGGAGGTCTGAAGGAGGAGGAATTCAATGGCGGAAGCAGAGGAGAGCTCCCGAAGTTTCCTGAAGATGATCAAACCGCACGCTCTGACGCTCATGCTGGCCCTGTTCTGAACAAACGGAAGAAGCTCCAGAAGAGATACTAAACATGCATTTACACCAGACATGGGTCAACTCTGTCCTTCCCTCCAAATGTGTAGGTCTTCTTCTGAATGCGCACTGACTACGTTATCATCAGCATATTGGAATTCTATAACAGATGTTATGACCTTGGTTTTGGCTTCCAGTCTGCTGAGGTTAAATAGCTTGCCATCTGTCTGACTAGTAATTTCCACTCTGGTGGAAATCATAATAATATTTATTATTATATAATATTTGTTATTATATTAATCATAACAATATTTTGATAGTTTGATTTTAAACTGCAAGTTTAACCTATGAAATCCAATAATATTTAATATAGAAATAAATACACTAAATAATATTTCATTTATTGCACACTAAATGTGGGATTTTAAGAAAATGACTTAACTCACCCAATCAGGCTGTTTCCTCCTTTAGAGACTAAAAGGAAAGACCTGCACAGAGCCTGACTGCAATGGAGCTTCCTGATTGGTCCACACGCTTGTCAATCTCCGTGTCAACCAGCCCTGCAATCGTTGCATCCAATCAGAATGAGGCAAGACGGTTACCCTAGCAACAGCTGCCCGCCTTTACGTGACAGGGCAGCGAGGGAGGAGCGGTGTATTAAAAACAGAGCTTTGATTAGAGTTCAAACTAAGATTGACAGTCAGATCCACCAATTGGGGGAGCTACGTGGTTGCCCTAGCAACAATTGCCCGCCTTTGACGTGACCGAGCAGCGAGGGCGGAGCGGTGTAGTAAATACAGAGCTTTGATTCGATTTCAAACTAAGATTGACAGGCAGATTCACCAATTGGGGGGAGCTATGTGGTTGCCCTAGCAACAGTTGCCTGCCTTTGACATGACCGAGCAGCGAGGGCGGAGCGGTGTAATAAAAACGGAGCTTTGATTAGATTTCAAACTACGATTGACAGGCGGATCCACCAATCAGAGGGAAAAGGTGAGGTTCTTTCCTTATTGGACGGAGGATGACAAGTCTAGCTAAACTTGAGGGACGGAAGAAGCGAATAAAGGGGCGGGGACTGAGACTTTACGTCCGCTTTCTTGATTGGCCAGACGTAGCCCCGCCCCTTTCGCTTCCTGGATTCCCATTGGGTGGTTTTGTGGACGTCGCCGGCGCGGCGTGCGGGCGCGAGGCTTTGAACGCCACGCTTGGCGGCGTTGCCTTGGAAACGCGCGGCCTAGGCGGCGCCTCTCGAGTTCGCCTCAGTCTTGCTTGTTTGCGGCCTTCCTTCACGTATCTTTGTATTCACAAGTTATTTCGAGCCTGTTTCTTTTTTGTTGACAAGACTAGGCCTCTGCTTTCCTGTCGCCAAGGTGACAAGCCGTTTATGAAGGAAATGAGTGAGAGGTAATACTAAATTGATCTGGATTTATATATATAATTGCTTTTCTTCCAATTTTACCTAGATCATTTGGTTTATAATTATATTACTGAGTTTTTGTTTTATTATACCTCCCCTCTCTTTGTGTGTATATGTGTGTATATGTGTGTGTGTGTGTGTATATAATATTTACATATGCTTTGGTTAGACCACTTTACCTGGAATATTGTGTCCAATTCTGGGCACCACAATTCAAGAGAGATATTGACAAGCTGGAGTGTGTCCAGAGGAGGGCGACTAAAATGATAAAAGGTCTGGAGAACAAGCCCTATGAGGAGCGGCTTAAGAAGCTGGGCATGTTTAGCCTGAAGAAGAGAAGGCTGAGAGGAGATGTGATAGCCATGTATAAATATGTGAGAGGAAGCCACAGGGAGGAGGGAGCAAGCTTGTTTTCTACTTCCCTGGAGACTAGGACGCAAGGGAACAATGGCTTCAAACTACAAGAGAGGAGATTCCATCTGAACATGAGGAAGAACTTCCTGACTGTGAGAGCCGTTCAGCAGTGGAACTCTCTGCCCCAGAGTGTGGTGGAGGCTCCTCCTTTGGAAGCTTTGAAACAGAGGCTGGATGGCCATCTGTCAAGGGTGATTTGAATGCAATATTCCTGCTTCTTGGCAGAATGGGGTTGGACTGGATGGCCCATGAGGTCTCTTCCAACTCTTTGATTCTATTATTCTATTACTCTGTGATATGCACATACACAGAAATAGAATAATATAATGCGTTATATATATGTGTGTGTGTGTTGTTGTTGTTGTTGTTGTTGTTCATTCGTTCAGTCGTTTCCGACTCTTCGTGACCTCATGGACCAGCCCACGCCAGAGCTCCCTGTCGGCAGTCACCATCCCCAGCTCCTTCAAGGTCAGTCCAGTCACTTCAAGGATGCCATCCATCCATCTTGCCCTTGGTCGGCCCCTCTTCCTTTTACCTTTCACTTTCCCCAGCATAATTGTCTTCTCTAGGCTTTGCTGTCTCCTCATGATGTGGCCAAAGGACTTCCACTTTGTCTCTAGTATCTAGTGTGTATATATATATAGAGAGAGAGAGAGAGAGAGAGAGAGAGAGTAAAAGACATTATAAATATACAGAAGGAAATAGCATAATGTAATGTATAATTAATATATATATCGTAAAAATAATCTTAAAAATACAAAGGGAAATAGTATAATAAATGTATAAATATAATGTATAGCTTAAAGAGCTGGGCATGTTTAGCCGGAAGAAGAGAAGGCTGAGAAGAAGTCATAGGGAGGAGGGAGCGAACTTGTTTTCTGCTGCCCTGGAGACTAGGACTTCAAACTACAAGAAAGGAGATTCCATCTGAACATTATGAAGAACTTCCTGACTGTGAGAACTGTTTAGCAGTGGAACTCTCTGCCCCGGAGCGTGGTGGAGGCTCCTTTGGAGACTTTAAACAGAGGCTGGATGCAATTTTCCTGCTTCTTGGCAGAATGGAGTTGGACTGGATGGCCCACCAGGTCTTGTCCAACTCTATTATTCTATGATTTTATGATAACAGGGTTGGTAGGACCATAGCTTTATAAACAAGTATCTTGTTCTCCCAATAGATGTCTCGATCCTCAAACACTCTCTGCTTCATTTGAGAAAATTCTGCATTTGCAAAGCAAAGCAGACAGTGTTGTATTTCAGCGTTGATGTTGACTTTTCTGGAGAGGTGGCTGCCAAGGTAGCGGAAATGGTCAAAGTTTTCTAACGTTACACCATAAAGTTGTATTTCTGGCATTGCAAACGGATTGGCTGGTGCCTTTTGGTGAAATAGCACTTTGGTTTTCTTGGTGTTCAGTGGAAGGCCAAGTTTTTTGTATGCTTCTGCAAAGGTGTTTAGAGTGGCTTGTGTATGTTTTGGGTAGTTGAACTCATCAAGTGCTAGGCCATTTTTGGCAATATATAAATATGTGATAATACTGACAATAGGAGCAATGCATTTGCACTCTCAGTGGTTCACATGTATTTTAGGGCACTTTAGGAGTTAAGTTCTTCCTTAGGAGCTTTGTCAAAAAAGATAATGCACTCAGTTCTCACTTCGAAATCCCTTTAAATAATCCAGTTAAAAGTGTGAGGTGGCATTGGCCTTATAATGCCTTATAATGGAAGATCTGCTCTTTAGTCTATTTCACTCTTCTATTTCACTAGAAGAGATCTTTATATAAGAAAAAGCCAGTCATTAAACTTTAATGCCAGGAATTTGGATTTGGCTAGGAGCCATCACTGCTGTCTTCCTTTCACCTAGTTCCACTCAATAATCCGGTGAATTTTGAACCAAGAGCAGCTATGCCAAATTACCTTCCAAAGAGAAATCTTGTGCAGTGCAGTAATCTAGATGGGATGTCACCAGGCTGTGAAGAATTGTGACCTGGAGGGATACACTGGCCCCACCAGTAGCAGACAAAGTAAGGTGATTGGTACCACGGAAGATGCTAGAATTCAGTGATGCATGGCCATCAATAAAGGCAAACCTGAACTGTGTTAGGGAATCGTGATCCTCCTGTTGTCCTTGGGCTGTAGTTCTCAGAAGTCTTCATGGTCAACTAGGCTGGTTAGAGCTTCTGCAAGTTGCGGGGTATTCATTCCTGCTGCCTCTGAACATTTCTACTGCAGCTCCAGGAAAGACATTAGGCTGGGAGAGAGCACTGAGCAGGTAGAGTACAATGCACCGCCTGCTCATTTTTGGGTGATTCCTCCATCCCAGCAGCTCTGAAAATCCTGCTGTTACAGTGATTGAGAGATGTGGGAGGAAGGAGATCATTCAGAGGAGGAAGTATCTGATCTCAGCTATGGAGAAGGGGCTACAGTGAAAGTGTCCTCCTTTTCCTTGGAGAACAAGAGCCACCAATTCTTCCATATCTGAATTACCCCCTCCCTCCTTGTTATAAAGCATTGGCGGTGTTTCCCTCTTAGGACTTGATAGGTGAAGAGAATTGCCTCTTCCTCCCACCCAAAACAGGTGACATACATGTAGGCCAGACCTATGAATGTGTAAGTCACTAACAGGATGTTTCCCAGGCTATTTCATGGATTTAAATTGTGAATTTCCAGATCCAAGTTGTTTGTTGCCTTTATTGGATTAGGTGCAGACACTGGGTTGCGGTTTGGCCCATATCTTAAGGTCTAAAATGAAGCTTGTCACCCTAGATTCTAAGGTGAGGTTTTGCTGCTGCAAAGCACATAAGCTTTTTATTTTTCTTAAAGTGGGTAGTTCTGCACTACTAATTGGATTGGCACAGACATAAATCCCAGCTCAGGTCTACGCACTGACTTCCTTATGTTTTATTTTACTATTGTTATGTTATGCTGTTGGGCTGGACTCCTCTAAACAGAGATTACTGTGGGGATTACAATGATTACTTGGGAAGAGATTACCTCACTGTTTTCCTATAGTCTTACTGGGCCTTTTACTTTCCATCATAGAGTGATACCTGAGGACCGGTGGAGTCACTACAGTGGCGGGCTAGAAGTAGAGAGATGCTCCTGAAGATTGCAATCCACCATGAAGCAGGGATTTGGACTAGATTGACCCTTTTGGTCCCTTTCAGCTCTCAAGTTCCTAAGACTATTGGCTGACTTTCATCCAGGCATTTTATCTTACTTTACTCACAAGATTTTTCTGAAGCTGACATGGGTGGTAGGAAATGTGGATGCCATTCCAAGCTCCTGGGAGGAAAGAGAGAATAAAAATGTAATAAGTAAGTGCTCATTTCATTGCATTTGCCTAGCTTGTTTCACGTGCAGAATCTTTGCTACACAGACATTTAACACTTGAGCTATTGTGCAGGTGTCAACATTTTAGAATAGATGCAAACAAACTAATTACACTGATGGGGATGTTACAATGTTTGTAGACAATGTATTTTCCAGACAAGACCATGCTGCGGTGAAATTAGCTTCTCTCTGAGTATACAGTTTTCGTACAGTTGGAAATGAAGAGGGCTTCAGAATTATTTTTCATATTTCTATCTGGTTTGGTGTGGAATACCAGTGAGAGTACCAGAATCTCTCTTTTTCTTTATACCTTGAGAGGATCCTTGGCTTTTGGTTCTCCACTTTCCTTGAAATGAGAAGGGAGATTGCAATGAACGAATTGGCGGTCCTGTTCCTTTACTACTTTCATGTAATGTTTTTATGTCTTTGGGGTGCAAATTAGATTCTGAGCTTTTCCACCTTGACTAAACTTTCTTGCAAGGCAGAGCAAAATGCTTTTTGAATCTCTTGAGAAGAGTACTGTTATTCTGTTATTCAGCTTCCAACTGGATTTACTGCAGCGATGGGCTTTCAGCATGCCAAAGGGGCTAATTCTCTGTGTTGAAGAATTTTCACCTCCTTTAGACTCTACAAGATATTAGGAAAGAGTCTCACTGAAACTTCCAAGCAGCAATGTTTCATCCCATAAGTGGTCTGAAAGCAGGATGCACACAGAAAGAGGATGGAAGTGGAGGAGGGAATTAAGTCTAGCAGATGCTGATGCTGCTTCTCTCCCTCTGGGACCAAGACTGTGGCGGTTAGGATGGATGGAGGCCTTAAGCATTATGGACCCATGCCTGATCTTCCTTTTCTTCTGAGGCTTGGGCTATGGCAGTTGGAATTGGGGGGGGGGGGGTTCTTCTCCTCCTGGGCCTAGCATGATGGAGCTGTGCTGCCTGTTCTTTCTGAGCCCACAACAGGGGCAGTTGGTATGAAGGGTGGATGGCCTTTCATTTGCTTGTGGGACATGGAGCTGTGCTTGCATCTCCTTTCCTGGGCCAGGGCTGTGGCAGTTGGAATGGTCGGAAAACCTTTTTAGGGTCTTGGTAGTGAATTGTGTGCTTTACCATACAGTCTTGGTGTTGCATCCTGCTTTTCACTGTAGGCAAAGAAAATGAAATGCAGCAATCAATGAAGTGCAACATGTCCTCCATACTTTCTTGGTTGTTCACTTTCTGGACCTGCCATAGGCATAATTCCCAATGCCATAGCTCAGAGGACATTTTAGGGCTTTGGAATGTCCCTCTCTCAGCTCAAGCTGAAGCAGGAAGCTCTTGGTGAAGTCTAACCACCCCCCTCTGCTTTAACTTGAAAGGCAGAAACTGGTTGCCATGTAACAGAAGCCACTAACACAGCAACCAAAACACAAGGAATGAAGTTGTACCTATGTATATAACAACACATTTCCTTTATATAGAAACAGATTTGCATTTCTGGTGGCATTGCTTACTGGAAAGAATCATGCACAACTTTAAAATAATCACCCACCCAGAATAACAAATTTATTTTATGCATGCACCATGAAAATGAGACGTTTTCATACCCTGCAACAGCTGTTGTCTCAAAGCAGTTGTTGCATCAGTTGTGGTGCGGAGGGTTGTTCAGTGAGATCATCAGCTAAAGTTATAGGGAAAGAGTGATTGGAAAATGGATAAGGATTTACAAGGGAAATGGATTAAATTGGCCAGAAAGGGGATAAATTGACTACATTTTTTGAGTTGAAGGTAGTAAAGGCAAATGTTTATCTGCAAAATTCTAAATACAGCGTGAGCATGAACCACAATAAAATTTTCTGCTTTTTTAAAACAAGTGTTTTCCACCTGCCTTTACAATTTACAGCACTTATGCTGAATGAAAAGACTAAATTAGTATGTGTTGAATTGAGCATGTAACTGAAAAACTTGACGATTTGAATCAGCAGGCACATTCCTTCATTAACTGTAAACAGTATAGTAGGCTGCAAGAAAACCAGAGTAATTCCCTGTGAGCATCAAGTGATAGTCATCTGCACATTAGAAGATCAGTTGTAAACTTGTGATTTGGAGACATGCTTTTCTTCTTCACCCACTTTTGTCCTGTATCACATCTTGTGAGCTCGAGGACATAGAAAGTTATAAAACTATGCCTAGTTTGATGAACGTGGATAGTGAAAACGTAATATTAGAATCTAGGGTCATCTGAAAGGTGGGAAATTCAAGACAGATAAATCAAATGAGTTTTGACCCCATCAGGTGTATACAGGATTGATTCCTCTGCTGTCATTGTCTTGGCTTTCTTCTTCTTCTTCTTCCTAAACATGGCTGCTGAGTTTCTTCTTGTATCCTCACTGAAAATATGTATGACTCTAATACATAGGTTTGCAGTATGAAGTTGCAAATTGAACCCAGTTCTCTCAGTCAGTGAAGGAAGTGTTTTCATGTGTTTGGTCAAATAGGACCAGCCAGCCAGCCATTCAGTTTGACTTTCTTGTTCTACTATGTGATCTCTTAGTTCATGCATGCACATGCAAATACAACAGCTGCTGTTCAAGCCAAAGTTTAAATCTGGGCGACAAATTCCTCCCAGATCCCCACCCATTGCGCCATCATAACTTATGAACCCATTTATTGGGAAGCCTGCTTTGCTGCAGGACTGTATGTTTGGAGGAACTGATACCTTTTAGTCAAAGTATGGAATGGTTACAGCTTTGAACATTGTGTCTCTTTTTTGTATAACTTTTGATATTGTCTCATGAATATATAATCAAATTATGTGGCTTTAACAAATATTGATATGAGCACATTGTTAGTGCCTCTTGTGTGTACCAGCAGGTGGAAAAAGAAGCAGGAATATGGATCTTGGAGGGAGAAACTTCCTGCTGTACTTCCCTTGTTGTATTTGGGAGGAGAAGTTCATAAAATCATAGAAATAGAAGGGACCTCAAGGATCATTGAGTACAATCTCCTGCCATGCAGGAATACACAACGACATCACTCCTGAAAGATGCCTTTTTTCTATTTGAAGACCTCCAAAGGCGTCTCCACCATCTACCAAGGCAATCTATTCCACTGCTGAGCAGCCTTCACAATAAGGATCTTTCTAATGTTTAGATGGAATCTCTTCTTCTAATTTGAATCCACTGCTTCATGCTCTAGAGCTGAGGAGAGCAAGCTCGCTTCATCTTTTGTATGATTGTCCTTCAGAGATTTAGAGATCGCTATTACATCCCTGCCTCAGTGTTTTCTTCCATGCGCTAAAACATTTTGTTGATTTTGGTTATCTTTTCCTGAACACATTACGGCATGTTAATATCTCTTTTCAGATGAGATCGGACCAAAGCAGAATGTAATGGTGCTACTGCTTCCCTTCATATGGACACTATGCTTCTGTTGATAAAGAACAATATTGGGGTCCTCATGAAGAGGGAGGGGGAGATCCTGCTGGTCCCTCATGTCCTATATCTTAAAGTAGTCATGGGCAAACTTCAGCCCTCCCGCCAGGTGTCTGGGAGTTATTTATTTATTTACTACTAGCCGTCCACTGCCACGCGTTGCTGTGGCCCACATGGGGGTTCTGTGTAGGAGGTTTGATCCAGTTCTATCAGTGGGGTTCAGAATGCTCTTTGACTGTAGGTGAACTATAAATCCCAGCAACTACAACTCCCAAATGTAAAGATTCTATTTCTCCCAAACTCCACCAGTGTTCACATTTGGGCATATTGAGTATTCTTGTAGAGTTTGGTCCAGATCCATCATTGTTTGAGTCCACAGCCATCTGTGGATGTAGGTGAACTACAACTACAAAACCAAAGCACAGTGCCCACCAAACTCTTCCAATATTTTCTGTTGGTCATGGGAGAACTGTGTGCCAAGTTTGGTTCAGTTCCATTGTTGGTGGGGTTCAGAATGCTCTTTGATTGTAGGTGAACTATAAATCCCAGCAACTACAACTCCCAACTACAATTTTTGAGTGAAGGACATACATTGAGTTGTTAGGTGTCTTGCATCCAAATTTGGTGTCAATTCGTCCAGTGGTTTTTGAGTTCTGTTAATCCCACAAACGAACATTACATTTTTATTTATATAGATGTCAGAAGCATGTTGAGGGTATAATTAAAATGCATTTAAAAACACAAAAAGAACTTGGCATTATGCTAAATGTCTTTTGACCAGAAGCTGGCCACTTGGAGTGCCTCTGGTGTCGCTGTGAGAAGGTTTTGGAGTTCGACTCCCACAATTCCTAACAGCCGATAGGAATTGCAATTGGTTCAACCTATCTATTTCACAGCCTCTGATCGTGGCTAAAGAGGGATTTGGGGGGCTGTGACTGGCCTGAAAGAGGCAGATCTAAATTTAGGCTTGTTGCTTTCTCTAGCTAGCTGTGTGTCTGAAGCTTGAGCCATTTGCTCCATAGGCTTTACAAGTGGGAGAAGGTGGGAAGATACCAGTAAGTGAGTGCATTTCAAGTACAGACTCTCTGCATTGTTTTGATGTTTGCTGTGATTTTTTTGCATGTAATTTAGTCTCTCTTGGTTGATGGACATGCACAATTTTTGCGTATGACAATTTAAGCAATGAAACTACAGGCTCTTCTTGGCTGGATAAACAAAGACCAACTTCTTCTTTTCAGTGAAATGCGTGAAATGGTACCTGTTCTCCCATCTTTAAGAATATTGGTTTAACAGATGGCTTGCGGGTTGTGGGAACTGATTTCTTTTTCATGGGTGATCTACAAGCATGGTTTTGAAAGCATATATATTTATGGCATCAACAAAGTGATGGGATGCGCAGCTCTGCAAACACTGGCATAGCCATTGGCTACATAGTTCTCTTATCTTTTTCTCGGTATTCTTTTATACCAGCAGAGTCCAAATAAAACAATATTGGACCAGCAATGCCAGTGAGCTACCGAGTTCCTGGGAGACTCAGGGCCCTTCCACACAGACTCAGATAACCCAGTTTAAAGCTAATATTGTGGGATTTTCTGCCTTGATATTCTGGGATATAGGACTGTGTGGAAGGGTCTTCATTGTGTAACTTTTTCAATAATTAGATGAAAACAATGGCTATATGGCCATTCTAAAGGCATTCTAAAGGCATTCTCTCCTGACATTTCGCCTGCATCTATGGCAAGCATCTTCAGAGGTTATAAGGTCTTGTGAGGATGCTAGCCATAGATGCAGGCGAAATGTCAGGAGAGAATAATAACAATAACAATAATAATAATAATAATAATAATAATAATAATAAACCTTTATTTATATCCCGCTACCATCTCCCGCAGGACTCGGTGCGGCTTACAAGAGGCCGAGCCCAAATACATCAGAAACAAAAACACAACAACAACAATACAACAATAAATAACTCATAGCAAAACAAAACAATAACAAAAATCACAATACATTTAAAAACCTGTGGCAGAGCCAAACGTAATTGTTAAAATTTTGAAAATGCTGGGCATGTCCAGGTGAAATAAGATGGATATTTCAGGGATAAGTGGGTGTGCAGACAATTCTAACTCTCTTGTAAAGTACATTTGGGACATATTGCTTGGGATACCTTAACCTGGGAAAGCACACTGGAACATCCATGTTTTCAAACTCCTTCTAAAGACGGCCAGTATTGGGGCATGCCTGATGTCCTTGGGGAGGGTGTTCAGAGTCGTGGGGCCACCACCGAGAAGTCCCTGTCCTTCGTTCCCACCAATTGCGCTTGCGATGCATGTGGGATCATGAGCAAGGCTTCTCCAGATGAACGAAGAGATCGTGTGGGTTCGTATACGGAAATGCGGTCACGCAGGTAAGAAGGTCCCAAACTGTTTAGGGCTTTGTAGGTAAGCACCTGCACCTTGAATTGCCTCTAGAACATGGCCATATAGCCCGAGAAAACCTACAACAACCCAGTTTTTCCAGCCATGAAAGCTTCAACAATACATTAAATCAATATGACTACAGCCTTAATGTATTTATTAAGACTTGCGTGTATCCTAACGCAAACAGTAATCAGAAAACCATGCTGATAAAATTTTAAAATAACAACTTCAGAGCTTTAAAAATCTGACAATAAAAAGAAGCAAATCAGCACAATAGAAATATGAGTCGAAACAGAGCGAGAAATTGCAAGTGTGTTCAATTTTCAGAAATAACCAGTGTAATGCAGTTGCCAGCAGGGTTGCCCATGTTAGCCTATGAAGGAAAAGAAAATGAAACAAAATTCTTGCGACACATTGATCTGTTTCTACTGTATGGGATGCATAAAGTGTGCTCCAAATTAAGCAAAAATATGTAGAAATAGTTGCAACAAAGAGAGAGAGAGTATTATAACCTGTGAAGTCAGAGGGATGTAATAAGCCACCCAGAAAGCTTCAGCTTCAAATTCCTTCCACCTTTTGCTCTCTGAGAATGATTGGAAAGCTCTTGTTCTTCTAGGATAAGACTGAGAAGGAAAAACCGCCTCAAAGGTATGGTTGAGTGGGGATTTGAACCTGAACTTCTTTTAGTCACTGGTTCTGTACAAGAACAAGTATATTAAAGTGTATTTATTTATTTATTTGCTATATTTATATGCCCCTCTCAGCCCAGAGGCAACTCGGAGCGGTTCACAAATTGGCAACAATTTGATGCATCAACAATTATAACAAATAAAAACAATCAAGAAAATCTGTTAAAAACAATAGCATATGATATAAAAAAAAAATAAAAACCATACAAAGCCTTAAAATATTATTGTGAGTGTCTCCATGTCAAATCGTTATTCCATTGCGTTATCAAGTAGTTCCATAATTCTGTTTAGCTATGCCGTATTTGGGAAAGCCTGCTCAAAAAGCCAGGTTTTCACCTTTTTTTGAAAGTCAGGAGGTAGGGAGCTTAATAGTATCTTCCTTACTCATTGATGTTTTTTCCCACTGTATAGGATTATGACCGGAGTCATGCTATGGTGTGTAATTTTCAGCATTTAATATATTATTGTATGGGATAGTAATGAAGAATCCAAACCACTTGGAATATTATCCTAGAATTCTGGAGCTATTTGAGCTATTTACAGGCATAGCTTTGAGTAGAGTGGGTGGGGACTGCATAGTAGGAATTATCCTGCATGGGGCTTGGTCTCTCAAGCGCTGCTCCTAGAATACCTTCAATGAGTAAGCCTGTTAGCATTATGAGAAGGAAGTTCAGTGGCAGCTGTGCTTGATGGAGTATATCCATTGCGAAAAATCTGCTTTTTAACGTCTTTTCCCCCCTCTTGTCTTATTTATTTATCAGACTTTGCGTTGAAGATGGCCTCATGTTTGTACGAATGCCTGTGTGAGGCAGAACTTGAAAAATATTACCCCCATTTTACTGCCCTTGGTTTTCAGAGGATCGATGAACTTGCCAAGGTCTCCATGAAAGATTATGCCAAACTGGGGGTACACAACATGAAGGACCGTAAGCGTCTCTTCCAGCTCATTCGAATCATCAGAATGCTGCAGGCGGAAGAAGCAACCGCAGGGAGAAAGCAGGCGGGTCTCCAGGCCGGTGCTGTCCGCCTCCAGCCACAAGTGTCTAGGTCTGGCCCACGGAGACAACTCCACTTCGATGTCCTGTCAGATGAAGGAGATGGAAGGAAAGATCTTGAAGCTGGACCGTGTGCATTATCTAGTTGCTTTGGGAGCGAAGATAAAGAGGATTTGTCTGCTGTGTTGAGCAGTCATCAAGCTGAGTACAAAAGGCCCAGGAAAGAGTCTTTGATGTGGACAGAATACAAAGTGGGCGTTCCAGTTATCAGCTCATCAAGTGATATTGCCCCTCTTTTGGGGGAGATCGAAGCCCCCTTTGTTCAAAGAGTAGCTCACGTTTCGGGTTATAATTACGGAGTGCCACATTCTTGTATCAGGTAACAACCATTTCTTTGAAATCCATTGCATACAAAGAACATTAGTGTTATAATTCTCTCCCACATGTATGTAGCAAATGGGTCAAATTTAACAAATACTGTATTTCAAAATCTGAAATGAAAGATAATTGTACATGCGCTTGCTTTGTATGGTTTAATTTGTGTGGTAACGGTTAGTTTTCTAACTGCGCATTGACATCCCTTGTTCTGCAGATCTATTTCTTCTGAGAAAGAGACTCCATGGACTGAAACGGACAAGATCCGTGTTTGTGTGCGAAAGCGTCCCCTCGGCTTGAGAGAGGAGCGGCGCGGAGAAGTAAACATCATCACAGTGGAAGACAAGGACACTCTTCTGCTCCATGAGAAAAAGGAGGCAGTGGACCTCACACAGTACATTTTGCAGGTGGCATTTTTTCTTCATATTGTATGAAATCTTTTCAAGTGAAAGGATCAAAATAATCTATTGTTCATAAAACAGGGATTTTAAAAATCTTGTTCCACTACAGAAATGAAAGTCATAGAATCATAGAATCAAAGAGTTGGAAGAGACCTCATGGGCCATCCAGTCCAACCCCATTCTGCCAAGAAGCAGGAATATTGCATTTAAATCGCCCCTGACAGATGGCCATCCAGCCTCTGTTTAAAAGCTTCCAAAGAAGGAGCCTCCACCACACTCCGGGGCAGAGAGTTCCACTGCTGAACGGCTCTCACAGTCAGGAAGTTCTTCCTCATGTTCAGATGGAATCCCCTCTCTTGTAGTTTGAAGCCATTGTTCCATTGCGTCCTAGTCTCCAGGGAAGCAGTAAACAAGCTTGCTCCCTCCTCCCTGTGGCTTCCTCTCACATATTTAAAAAGTCCTACCTTTTTAAATCTGTACTTAATTTGACTAGCTTCAAAATAACCACTTGCATGTTCAGGTTACGTGAAAGAATATATAAACCTGAACCTACAAAAGACAGAAGACTTAAATCAAACCCTTATCCAGAATATTTAGCAAAGGGCCAACACTGTTGAATATTCTATGCTATCTTGCAATATTGAAGAGTTTTAAAAGTGGAAGCTTCCTTTTGGATGTGACTAATGGGTCGTGGCTATTTTGGGTTTTGTTTTTGGGTGAGATTTGGGGTTTTGTTTGTTTGTTTAGGCCTTGTAGAAGATGCAGAGCAAAAGGAACTTCTTCCAAAGTGGTTAGTGGATATTTGAGGGAATATGGCCATAAATTCAGAAAAAAGAGGGAGTTAAAAACAACATATTTAAATCTTCTCAGGGAGCCAGTACAGTTTCACTGACATAATCATCATGCATTTTCACCATCCGACCCCACAAAATTTAACAGCTAGTGTGTACTACAGCTTCTGAACACTTTCCCCCTTCCCCAAAACATGGAAACCACAAGGGGCTTCTCTCACTGAAGCTTCTCACACCAGCCTACTAACTTGCGTCCTACTAACCCACTCTGAGGCCTTCTCACAGACTGAGACCTTTCTCCCACTGGGGCAAACTAACACAGAGGCCTACTAAGCTACAGGCACACCTGCTTATATAGAACTGCAGCTTTTGCTGAGTAATTGCATCCAGTGCTTGACTTCACATTTTTGTAATTTAAAATATCTAGTTAATTTTTAGTATTTCTGACAGTAAATTTGCTTCTGACATGAAAAGAAGTACGTTTTGTGATTCCGGACCAGTTGCAAGAATAAATCAGTACAATGATCGGGTTGTTGTAGGTTTTTCGGGCTATATGGCCATGTTCTAGAAGCATTCTCTCCTGACGTTTTGCCAGCATCTATGGCAAGCATCCTCAGAGGATGCTTGCCATAGATGCAGGCGAAACATCAGGAGAGATGCTTCTAGAACATGGCCATATAGGGCAAAAAAACCTACAACCCAGTGATTCCAGCCATGGAAGCCTTCGACAATACATGGCACAATGATCCATCGTTTCAAGGAAATCCTCAAATTTAAATCCAGGGTCCATGCATAAACTTCTTGTTCTATAGATAAAGAAACAACAATAGCTGCACTGCCCCATGATGTAATGGTATGACAAATACCCATACATTTCGGCCAACCAAAATGCCACAAAAGCATACAAACTTTCTAGAAACTGATTTGAAATTGAGCAAACCTGGCTTACGCCAAATTTCACGCTATAACTTCATGCTGCACAGATCCTTAACATCATTGTCCATTTAAGGGTGTTTGAGATGAACTCCACATCTTAATTTTAACTCCATCCCATGCTTTATTTCTAGTGACATTCTCAATTTGCTTCTGACACAAGAAGTACGTGAAATGAATGAGTGCTCTCCTTGGCCTTTATATGCTGAAATCTATTGGTTTGCTGCCCCTGGGGAAGGTTGTATGCCGAAGAGTGAAAAAGAGTGAAATCCCTCTCTTCCCAACTATGCCTTTTCCTTTTTTCAGCATGCGTTTTACTTTGATGAAGTCTTTGGGGAGACCTGTTCCAATCAGGATGTGTACCTGAAGACCGCTCACCCCCTCATCCAGCACATTTTCAACGGGTAGGGCATCATCGCATGATGCATTGGCTGCAAAACTCTTTAAACATTTGCACTGTTCATGCACTTCTTCACTCTGCTCACCTTTCTTCCTTGTGAACTTTTCTCAAACCATTACCACATTTTCCTCTGCAGGTTGGTTATGTTTTAAAACATGTCATTGTATTTGCATATTAAATGCCTGTTTTATCCTAATCATCTATATGTTAATGGGGGAAGATTTTTAAAGGTTGTTGGAAGTTTTTTCGGGCTATACGGCCATGTTCAAGAGGCATTTTCTCCTGACGTTTCACCTGCATCTATGGCAAGCATCCTCAGAGGTAATGAGGTCTGTTAGAACTAGGAAAAGGGGTTTATATATCTGTGGAATGACCAGGATGGGACAAAGGACTCTTGTCTGTTGGAGCTAGGTATTATTTGTCATGTCGGGGCAACAAGTTAATTGTATTACATTTCTAACAAAACAAACAAACAGACAAAATACAAAATTTGCGAGTTGATTAAATGTCCTTTGACCAGTAACTGGCCACTTGGGAGTGCATCTGATGTTGCTGCAAGGAGGTCCTCCCTTGTGCATGTGGCAGGGCTCAGGTTGCATTGCAGCAGGTGGTCAGTGGTTTGCTCTTCTCCACACTCGCATGTCATGGATTCCACTTTGTAGCCCCATTTCTTAAGATTGGCTCTGCATCTCGTGGTGCCAGAGCGCAGTCTGTTCAGAGCCTTCCAAGTCGCCCAGTCTTCAGTGTGCCCAGGGGGGAGTCTCTCATTTGGTATCAGCCATGGATTGAGGTTCTGGGTTTGAGCCTGCCACTTTTGGACTCCCACTTGCTGAGGTGTTCCAGTGAGTGTCTCTGTAAATCTTAGAAAACTATTTCTAGATTTAAGTCGTTGACGTGCTGGCTGATAACCAAGCGGGGGATGAGCTGGAGATGTCTCTGCCTTGGTCCTTTCACTATTGGCTGCTACTTCCCGGCGGATGTCGGGTGGTGCAATACCGGCTAAGCAGTGTAATTTCTCCAGAGGTGTAGGGCGCAGACACCCCGTGATAATGCGGCATGTCTCATTAAGAGCCACATCTACTGTTTTAGTGTGGTGAGATGTGTTCCACACTGGGCAGAGTAGCTAGGTGTGAATGAACCAACCTGGACACAGCATATTATTTGAGCACACAGAAATGCTGGACCACTCTCACAACCACCATGTCAGACTACACAGAGAAGCCATTGAAATCCACAAGCATGTGGACAATTTCAACAGAAAGGAGGAAACCATGAAAATGAACAAAATCTGGCTACCAGTTATAAAAAAAACACTAAAATTACAACAGCAAAACAACAGAAAGTAAACAACCAGGGACATCTAATCACCTCTCAACAAAAGATTGCCCCAGGCACTGCCAGGCCATCAAATGCTAATCAAGGTGGTCAGTTGAAACATTCACACCTAGCTCCAACAGACAAGAGTCCTTTGTCCCACCCAGGTCATTCCACAGATATATAAACCCTTTTTCCTAGTTCCAACAGACCTCACTACCTCTGAGGATGCTTGCCATAGATGCAGGTGAAATGTCAGGAGAAAATGCCTCTAGAACATGGCCATATAGCCCAAAAAAAACCTACAACAACCCAGTGATTCTGGCCACGAAAGCCTTCAACAATACATTTTTAAAGGTGCTTTTCCCTTTTCCGTTGCAGCGGCAATGCGACTTGCTTTGCCTATGGGCAGACGGGGGCTGGCAAGACCTACACGATGATTGGCACTCACCAAAACCCAGGGCTCTATGCTCTGGCAGCCAAAGATATCTTCAGGCAATTGGAGATGTCCTCCACCAGGAAAGACCTTCATGTCTGGATCAGCTTTTACGAGATCTACTGCGGGCAGCTTTATGACCTGCTCAATGGAAGGAAAAGGTATGCAAATCTGAGAACGTGGCTTTTGAAACAAAGACTAAATCGAATTGAGTTGAACAGAAAGAAAGCTGCTGACATGAAAAAGTGATAACAGCATTTTAAAACAACTATGCAGTGTTGGTGTGCTGACTCAGCTTTCTGTCAATCTGTATAAATAAAAATGTCATGTTCCTTTGTGGGATTAACAGAACTCAAAAACCACTGGACAAGTTGACATCAAATTTGGACACAAGACACCTAACAACCCAATGTATGTCCTTCGCTCAAAAAAATTGATTTTGTCGTTTGGGAGTTGTAGTTGCTGGGATTTACAGTTCACCTACAATCAAAGAGCATTCTGAACTCCACCAATGATGAAATTGGGCCAAACTTAGCACAAAGGACTCCCATGACCTACAGAAAACACTAGAAGGGTTTGGTTGGCATTGACCTTGAGTTTGAGAGTTGTAGTTCACCTACATCCAGAGAGCACTGTGGACTCAAACAATGATGGATCTGCACCAAACTTGGCACGAATATTCCATATGCCCATATATGAACACAGATGGAGTTTGGGAGAAATAAACCCTGACATTTGGGAGTTATAGTTACTGGGATTTATAGTTCACCTACAATCAAAGAGCATTCTGAACCCCACCAATGACAGCGTTGGGGCAAACCTCCCACACAGAACCTTGATGACCAACAGAAAATAAGGCCATCCAGTCCAATTCCCTTCAATAGGGCAAGAAAACGTAATCAAAGCACCCCTGACAAAGAGCCATCCAGCCATAGATATAGATAGATATATATTTTTCACACACACACACAGATATAGTATCACATATTTGAAAGGGACCTCTAAAGAAGGACAATAATATGTTTCAGAGTAGGCAAACCAGACACTCTCCACATCAACATTGGCAAAGAAACAGCAAGAAATACTGTTTACACACAAGCAGAAAGACATTACAAATATTAGAAACCAACACTTTCTCATTACTTTATTTTCCAGATTACGACTGGGCCACAGCAACGCGTGGCAGGGGATGGCTAGTAATATAATATTTATTAATGTTCATGTTCACAGCCTGTGAGCCAGGCATGGGCCAACTTGGGACCTCCCTCCAGGTATTTTGGGCTTCAACTCCCATAATTTTTAACAGCCTACCAGCTTGAGCAGCTGATGGGGGAAAGGAAGGGACCCGAGGCTGTTAGGAATTGTGGGAGTTGAAGTCCAAAACCCCTGGAGGGAGGACCCAAGTTTGCCCATGCCTGATCTACAGAGTGCATGTGTATGTCAGAGAGCATTATGTCCTAGCATTATGTCCCAACGCACTTTATCAGAGATCCAGGATATCTGCATGCCCATCCCTTCCAAACACCCCACCTTGTCATGCCCAGCACTTTTAATTTTAATTATTACATTTGGCCCGGCCATTGTTTTTAATTGCGTCATTGGGTGTTGTTAATTGTTATTGCTTTGTTTTTTGAGTTATTGTGTTGTTATTGTTGCTGCTGTTTTTATTGTTGTATTTGGGCTCGGCCTCTTGTAAGCCGCACCGAGTCCTTCAGGAGATGGTAGCGGGGTACAAATAAAGAATTATTATTATTATTATTATTATTATTATTATAGGGAACCTGGTCTGTTCTGTTCCCTTAAAAGTATTAGTCAGCATAGCTTGTAATGCTCTCGGTGTGAATGCTGGGTAACTGGTGTCATCGGTGGCCATGACAGGAAAAAAAAGGCTGCAGGGACAGTGGCCATGGAGAAAATAAGGCACTGACAGAGTTCCCAAGTTAAATAGGTGACTAATATTTAGCCCAGGTGTTTTAAACTTCAACTCCCAGAAACCCCAGCCAGCTTGCCAACTGTTAGGAATTGTGGGAGTTGGTCCAAAACACCTGGAGGGCCCAAGTTTGCCCATGTTCACATGTTTGCCCAAGTTTGCTCAAGTTTGCCCATGTCCTGGCCAGTCATTGGTCAGGAGGACTCAATGTGAAGTTCCATCAGATATAATTATGGCAATTTTCCTCCCCCTCCCCATTTTAGTCACTATTGGCTGGTGGAAAGCATGATGCATTCTCCAAGATGTCCACAGTAGATGTCCACAGTAGATGCCTGTTGCTGAGCATCCAGGTACATGAGCAGAGCATCTGCCGCAGATTCTGCATCGCATTAGCAGATTTGCCTACCTTCCTTCGGGAGAAAGGCAGGATATTCAACAAACAAGTCCTGGACAAAGTGTAACCGTTGGTGTTGTACAACAACTAGATTTCTGGCCATTACTCATTTAATACAATTTTTTTAAAAAAACATCCCATTTTTCTTGTAATTCCTTTAGCCAGCACAGAGATTTTTTTTTTAAAAAAAGTACACCAAACCAGGTATTATCACTTTCTCTCAAATCATGACAGGTGGCAGCATGTGCAAGGCTCCATCACGTTAGCTTTTCTTCATCCTTTACCAAGGTGACCTTCGAAACGTGATGGGGTTTGCATAGCAAAGGAGCTGCTTTCTTGCACAGGGACTGGGTTTATTATGTTGTAGGAACTCCACAGAGACACTCTGGCTTTCTCTGGGTGGTTAACTGAGCAGTCAGCAGATAATAATTTAGATGTCAGTATAATCAGTCCTGCCTAACTGACTACTGTGTGCATTTCAAGTGTGAAATGAAATGCCGGGCTGCCGTTGGGAAGTTACAGCTATGAATTGTGATTCACAATGGAGTGGGTGACATGCTGAAATAGGATAAAACCAATTTCTGGTCAGTCAGTAACCACTTGTGTCAAGTAGAATTGACGTTATCTCCCCATTTTCAGTATTTATTTATTTTTATTTACTAGCCATCCCCTGCCACGTGTTGCTGTGACCCAGTCTGTGTATTTATTTATTTGCTTTACTTCTATACCGCTTTTCTCAGCCGGAATGGCGACTCAAAGCGGTTTACATACTACAAGTTATCACAACATATCAAAAGGCAGTTAAACACATTATACAAGACATACAGATCAAAACAATCATTATCCTGATACGTGTTTTGTGTGTGTATATATTTGTGTATATGTGTGCTTGTGTATATATGTAGTTTTGCACATACGTTGTAATGAATTTTTTGGGTTTTTTTTGCTTTTTAAGTCTCTTCCTCTGTGTTTTTCAGTTTTTCTATGAGTGATGGTTACTCATTGGCCTGATAGATGTATTGTGTCCAAATCTGGGTTCAATTCGTCCAATGGTTTTTATGTTAATCCCGCAAACGAACATTGCATTTTTATTTATATAGATTGCGCCAGAAGTGAATTGAGGGTACAGTTAAAATGTATTTAAAACACAAACAAAGTCAAAAACTTGGCATTATACTAAATCTCTTTTGACCAGTAGCTGGCCACTGATGTCGCCGTGAGAGGGTCCTCCTTCGTGCATGTGGCAGGATTCAGGCTGTATTGTAGTAGGTGGCTGGGGTTTGCTCTTCTCCACACTTGCATGTTGTGGCCCCATTTTTTAAGGTTGGCTCTGCATCTCGTGGTGCATCTCGTGGCGCCTTCCAGGTCTCCCAGTCTTCTGTGTGCCCAGGGGGGATTCTCTCATTTGTTCTCAGCCACTTATTAAGGTTCTGGGTTTTAGCCTGCCACTTTTGGACTCTCGCTTGCTGAGGTGTTCCTGCGAGTATCTCTGTAGATCATAGAAAGCTATTTCTTGATTGAAAACATTGGCATGCTGGCCGTTAACTGAACGGGGGATGGGCCGGAGATGTCATTATTGGCTTCTACTTCCCAGCGGATGTCAGGCGGTACACCGACTAAACAGTATAATTTCTCCAATGACATTGTGGGGCATAGACATCCTGTGATAACGTGGCATGCCTCATTAAGAGCCACAGCTTTAATGTGGTGAGATGTGTTCCATGCTGAGCATGGGTACTCAGCAGCTGAGTAGCAAAGTGCAAGGCAAATGCCTTCACTGGGTCTGGTTGTGATCCCCAGGTTGTGCCAGTCAGCTTTCATGTGATATTTTTGCTTGATATTCAAACAGTGCTTCTTGTAAGTCAGAGCATGCTCCAGAGTGACTGACTAAAGGGAAGGGACATGCTATTTCTAGCATGGGGTGGTGGTTTGAGCGTTGGACTATGATTGTGGAGACCAGGGTTCAGTGTCCTGCTTTGCCATGGAAACCCATTGGGTCGCTGAGCGAGTCACACTCTCTCAGCCTTAGAAGGAGGGCATGGCAAATTCCCTCTGAACAGCTCTTGCCAAATCACAGACACTCATACCCTCAAAAACCCATGATAGGGTTGTTGCGCTAAGCGTATTTCAGTCAAGTCCAATGCAGAAGACACAATAACATTGCACCCAGGCAAGAGGAAAAAGAACAGAAAAACTTTACTTTTATTAGCAGAGTTAAAACAAATACTTGCAATGTTACAAACAGTGCAACAAACTTACATAGTCTTTGTAAGCAATACAGAATAAAGCTTCTTCATCTCCATCCAAATGAGAGAGCAGTAGAAAATTGAGCAAAATACCTGAGCAAAGGCTCCTCAGAGCAAAAGCTGAACTGTATTCTAAAAACCATACAGTTACACCCCACCGGGTATAACTGTATGGTTACTAGTTGACCTACATTAGCAGCTGCCCATAATAATTAACAGCATAAGGTTTTCTTTTACACACACACACATACTTGATCCTGTTACGACTTACTGTAACAAGGGTCACAACATAAACAACCTGAAAGCATCCAACAACAACAAAAATCCTTTCATAACAACGACTTTTGTTCCTGGGTTATAAATGTCATTTCCTAATTGATTCTATCATAAAAACCTGGATAAGTTTTTATTAAACCGCACAAACTTTGTCTTTGTGGGAGGAACATCTTGATAGAGCACATCATGATACAGTTTTTCTAATAATATCTCATAGAGTCTTAACCAATTCAACCTAGTTTGTGGCAGCCACAAAAACAAAGTTTCTGGAGTAGAACAACTACTTTCAAAGTAAGGACTGCATAATTAAGCAGGAGATAATGTTTTCAAATCAGGAACAAAAAAAATCTCAAATTTTGTTACATAATGTAATTAAAATGGGACCCATATATACATATTATGCAGGAAAAAACCCTGTTTTGCTAAGATTTTTTCCCCCAGAAAAAAAATTATTTTTTTAGTAAAAGCAGTAAAAACTGCAATAGATCAGCCCTTACAAGTCATTTTCCTACTTTAGGAATATAAAATGCATTATATATGATTTTGGTTGTCTTGTTTGATTGTCTGCTTGTTTTCTTACTGAGCTGGTTCGTCTTTGGCTGTTTGTTCTTTACATTTCAGATGTTAGATATCAATTGCATTCTGCTCAGAACACATCGTGGGATGGTTTTGCTGTCAAACCGGTTTTCAAAAAGCACTTTCTTTACTAACGTGCGTCTTCTTTGGCAGGCTTTTTGCACGGGAAGATAGCAAGCGTGTGGTGCAGATAGTTGGGCTGCGTGAAATCCAAGTCAGTACTGTCAACCTACTTCTAGAGGTAATTCCAGTGGATGACAATACCCCCTTTTTACTTTCTAGGGTCTATGGTATGCCCAGACACACATTATTTGCAGCCCTGTCACCTATGGCCTCATCTTCCCATCACTTTGACTCAGTCATCTTGTTTCCTGGACCATGCTTTTCATGCTGAATAGTTAGGAAAAGAAAGTCATATTCCACTGTCAAATGGTTAGGTGGGATCTCTTTTCTCTGGACATGTTCCAGTTTGATGACCACCTTCTTGAACTGTTTTGCCCAGAGGAGGGCTGGCCAAAGCAGAAGAGAGAGGGACTATGACTCCACTCAGTCTAGACATTGTACTCCTATTGATGCAGCCTAGAATCACATTAGCTTTTTTAGCTGGTTCTTTTTTTTGTGTCAGGAGCAACTTGAGAAACTGCAAGTTCCTTCTGGTGTGAGAGAATTGGCCCTCTGCAAGGATGTTGCCAGGGGATGCCTGGATGTTTCACCATCCTGTGGGAGGCTTCTCTCATGTCCCCTCATGGGAAGCTGGAGCTGACAGATGGGAGCTCACCCTGCTCCCCAGATTACAACTGCCGACCTTTTGGTCAGAGTCCTGCAGTCCTGCCAGCACAAGGGTTTAAACCCATTATGCCACCGGCTGCATTGTACTTTTGGGTGATGTTCAGCTTGAGATCTCCTAAAAATCCTAAATCTTTGGGGTTCAAATCCCTGCTCCGTCATGGAAAACCTCATATTCTCTTCGCCCCAGAGGAAGCCAAGGGCAAACAACCTCCAAATAAATTATGCCAAGAAAAAACTCTTGGTAGTTGGTTCACCTTAAGTCCAAAAATCTGGGCTCGCAAGAGTAAACATGATCCGAGCTGTAAAGGGGATTGTTCACTGCAGTGGATCCAAAATAGTGCTAACCCTGATCGTTCTTACTTTAGATCGCACTCCTTGTTTGGTCCATTGGCCATGAAATCTCATTGTCAAGCGTTATTTCAGATTTGCTGTTTGCTTTGGCAGTATTTCCTTTATTATTGACCATAGACAGAGATGAGCAAATTGGCATTTCACACAATAAAGAGCTGCTTGCCTCTGATTATTATTTTCTGTCTCTGTTGGTATTATTGGAACATGAACTTGGAAATGGGAGCGAGAAACCGTTCTGCTCTTTCACAAAAGACATTTCGCTTTGTAAATTTAATGTGTGTATTCCACACAGCTAGGTTTTGAAAGAGTTTAAATGAACCATAAGGAAAGTCTTTAGGGCAGTGATGGAGAGTCAGCAAATGGCTGCCTTGAAATGCTCCTTTTGGGTTTATGGTAACAGTCGTGGGCTGCTTTTGGCGTTGCCAGGAAAACCTACCAATCCAAACATTGCCTTCCATTCCACTGTTACCTTGGGAAGTCTGACTTGGCCATGGTGGTCCACGCTTTGGTTACATCCCGTTTAGACTACTGCAACGCTCTCTACATGGGGTTGCCTCTGAAGACTGCCCGGAAGCTGCAGCTAGTCCAACGCTCGGCAGCCAGACTACTAACGGGTGCTGGGTACAGGGAGCACACCACTCCGCTGTTACACCAGCTCCACTGGCTGCCAATTAGCTTCCGAGCACAATTCAAAGTGCTGGTGTTAACCTATAAAGCCCTAAACGACTCCGGCCCTGTTTACCTCTCCGAACGTATTCTCCCCTACGAACCATCAAGACCATTAAGATCATCTGGAGGGGTCCTGCTCTAGGTCCCACCGGCCTCGCAAGCGCGTCTGGTGGGGACAAGGGACAGGGCCTTCTCGGTGGTGGCCCCTCGACTCTGGAACTCTCTCCCACTGGAGATCAGAACTGCCCCTTCTATCCTGACATTCAGGAAACAGGTAAAGACGTGGTTATGGAGACAGGCATTCGACGAGTGAGCCAACACCATGAGATATGGATGGAGGATGATGAACAACGATTCTAGTGTGACGACTGACCAGTGTATTTATTGAATGTAATTGTTGTTTTAATGTTTTATTGTAATATGAATTATGATGTTTTATTGACTGTATGCGATATTATGGTTGGAAACCGGTCTGAGTCCCTCAAGAGAGGTGAGAAGGTCAGTATATAAAACTTTTAAATAAATAAATAAATAATTCTCTTGCTGGCTATTATTTTGCAAAGTGATTGTTTTGGAATTTTCGATCATCTGAAACTTCTCAGACATAAGAGAACTAGAGTATGTATATAAAAATACGCTATACTCCTTTTTCCCCCACAGGTGATTTTGAAAGGAGGGAAGGAACGAAGCACAGGGGCAACTGGAGTCAATTCAGATTCCTCGCGTTCCCACGCCATTATCCAGATCCAGATTAAAGATCCAGCAAGCAGAGTATTTGGGAGGTGAGCTGGAAACAGCAGTTCTAAAACTATATATCCAGGTCCTCTTGGAGGCTGCACGGAGAAAAAATTGTGGTGATACGTAGTGACCTTTTTCTATTCTCAGCCTCTTTAACAAAGATATATACAGTCAATCCTCATCCTCCATAGTGTAAAAAAACCCCCTAAAATATAGTTTTATTTTTTGTGGTATATACTGCAGTAATGAATGTGTAGAATTCACATATTCTGCATATTCTCAGTCATTGCAATAGTGTCAAATGCAGACCAATTCAAAGAAGGGCATGTATTAAATGGATTCATACTCTTTTCCCAGGATCTCCTTCATTGATCTGGCTGGCAGCGAGAGGGCAGCTGATGCCAGAGACTCTGACAGACAGACAAAAATGGAAGGGGCAGAAATAAATCAAAGCCTCCTCGCTGTAAGTCAGTAGAAATCATATCCCTTGGAGATTATTTTAGAAAATTGTGCTTTTCCTGCAAGAAAAAATCCCATCTGCAATGCCTGGTGTCCCCAGAAAAGACTTCACAGGGACCTGATACACTTTCATCCTGTTGTAAAATTGTATTGGGCAATCTTTAGTCTGCCAGATGTTGCAGGACTACAATTCCCAACATTCATCACGATTGATTCTGCTGGCTAGATACACAGGGAGTTGTAATCCAGCAACCTCAGGCGGGCTGTTCGTTTTGCCCATTGTGGATTAGACAACACTATATTTGATAGTTCAGTGTATAGGAAGCTTCTTACATGCCTGATTTTTGAAAATTACTTTTTACTTAGTGGAACCGGGATTGTGGCGCAGCTGGCTGAGTGTCAGCTGCATTAAGATCACTCTGACCAAAAGGTCATGAGTTCGAAGCCAGCCTGGATTGGAGTGGGCTTCCAACCAATTGTGTAGCCTGTTGTCGACCTTTGCAACCCGAAAGGTTGCATCTGTCAATTAGGAAAATTAGGTACTACCTTGTGTGGGGAGGCTAAATTAACTAATTTATGCGGCCATAAAAAAGACTCCAGCAAAACACTCCAGCGAAAGCATGTGGGGAATGCGGAAGTACTTCATCAGTGTCGCAGATGGACGATGGAAGAGACAGCTCCCCTGGCGGCCAGAAAAAGTTAAATAGCCTCTGTGTATGTCTGTATATGTTGTATGTCAAATTGGCATTGAATGTTTGCCATATATGTGTACACTGTAATCCGCCCTGAGTCCCCTGAGGGGTGAGGAGAAGGGCAGAATATAAAAGCTGTAAGTAAGTAAGTAAGTAAATAAATAACTGTCCCTGGGAAGAGCGCTCTGTGCAGAGAAATGTTTGGGTTTAGTATAGATCAGCACCGGAAATGGATGCTGGTGTCACATTTCCAGGCTTAGATCCTTCCAGAAATCTTCGAATGGTGTTCAGTGGAAAGGGGGTAGCTGGAAAAGTAGGACAGATTGGGGTGGGAAGGGGGTAACTGTGGAAGGGGGAATGATTGAGGTATGAAAAGGGGGTTGAGACTGGGAAAGGTTGGGATGGGAAGGGGGGCTGGAAACGTGGGAAAGACCCTAGTCTAGAGTGTGAACGGGGGGATTGGGAAAAGCTGGGGAAATTGGAGTAGGAAAGAGGGGCAGGTGGAAAAGATTGGGATGGGGAAGGGAAGATAGCATAATGAGCAAGGCTGGGGTGCAAAAGGGAGGCTGAAAAGGTGGAAGCATTAGAGTGGGGAGGGGGCAAGTGGAGAAGTGGGAAAGACTGGGGCGGGAAAGTGGGAAACTGCCATGGGAAAGGGAGCAAGATTAAAATGGGAAAGAGAGGCTGGAACCTGAGAAAGGCTGGGATGGCAAGGGAGCTGGAAATGTGGGAGAGACAGGCTGGGAATAGTAAAGACTGGGGTAGGAAGGGGGAAACTAGAAAAGGAAGACTGGGGTGGGAAAGGGTTGCTGGAAAAGTGAGGAAAAAACTGAGGTGGGAAGGGAGGAAGTGGAAAGGACTGAGAAGAGGAAGGTGGGCAGCCTCTCCTCCCCTCTCGGCACAGCAATCCAGCTGGGTCACTGTGCCAAGAAGGGAGGAGAGAAAGGTACACGAGGAAGAGAGGAAGACCTGCCTTCCTCTTCTCCCCTCTTGGCACAGCGACCCAGCTGGGTTGCTGTGCGAAGAAGTGTGGTTCTTGGCGGGAAGCCTTCCTGCCAGGACCCTCACTTGAATATAAGCCGAGGGAGGCTTTTTCAGCCTAAAAAAGGGCTGAAAAACTAGGCTTTCACTCGAGTATATTTATTTATTTATTTATTTACAGCTTTTATATTCCTCCCTTCTCACCCCGCAGGGGACTCAGGGCGGATTACAGCGTACACATATATGGCAAACATTCAATGCCAATTTGACATACAACATATACAGACATACACAGAGGCTATTTAACTTTTTCTGGCAGCCAGGGGAGCTGTCCCTTTCATGGTCCATCTGCGACACTGATGAAGTACTTCCGCATTCTCCGCATGCTTTTGCTGGAGTCTTTTTTATGGCCTCATAAATTAGTTAATTTAGCCTCCCCACACTTTAAGGTGGTACCTTATTTTCCTACTTGACAGATGCAACTGTCTTTCGGGTTGCAAAGGTCGACAACAGGCTACACACAAAGGTTGGAAACCCACTCCAACCCGGGCTGGCTTCGAACTCATGACCTTTTGGTCAGAGTGATCTTAATGCAGCTGACACTCAGCCAGCTGCGCCACAATCCCAGTGTTATATGGTATGTAAAAACACAGATGTCCGTTAAACACATCCTTGAAACTACCAGGCAATGAGAGCCCCCCAAAGAGCCACTGCCAGCCTCAGAAAAGTGGGTGAGATGGCACAGTGGTCAGGCTGAACAATAGGTCATGTGTGTCATTTTGGGATGTAGCTTTTTTTTTAATTGAGGCATGTAATAGCAACTTCTTTTTGCATAAATAGGGCGAGGTTTTTCACAGACTGCAGCCATGGGCTTCTTAAGCCCTGAGAAAGCTCACTCGATTGATCTAATTAAAAAGGAGTTAGGAACACGGGAAGCTCCTTTCTGCAAAGTCAGACCATTAGGCCCAGATGGACCAACAGGGTGGAATTGTAGCAGCCAAGGCCCAGGAGATGCCCCAAGTTCCTCCAAGACAGAAAGAAGCGTCCTCTTTTGAGAAAACAGCTGTTCTGGACTGACTGCTTTGTGCTGGTTTCTTTGCAACCACTGTGTGGTGCCACTGTTTTCCTTTTTTTAGCTGAAAGAATGCATCCGTGCCTTGGATCAGGAACACGCTCACACTCCCTTCAGGCAAAGCAAGCTGACTCAGGTAAACCTCCAAGCCTGTTTTATCATCCCTTAAAGCCGTTTTGGAAAAGTGCAATGGTCTATCCAGAATTCTGAGACATAAGGGGGTTAACCTCCCAAGAACGAATGGGTTTCAGTTGCAGGGTGACACTTTACTACATGCCTAACTTTCATTGTTTTAAACTCTTTCTTGGACTATGTATTGTCGAAAGCTTTCATGGCTGGAATCACTGGGTTGTTGTAGGTTTTTTCGGGCTATATGGCCATGTTCTAGAGCAGGGGTCAGGAACCTTCGGCCCTCCAGGTGTGGTGGACTTCAACTCCCACAATTCCTTGAGGCTCGGCATTCGCCCCAAAGGCTTACCTTGGCCTCAAGGAATTGTGGGAGTTGAAGTCCACCACACCTGGAGGGCCGAAGGTTCCCCATGCCTGTTCTAGAGGCATTCTCTCCTGACGTTTCGCCTGCATCTATGGCAAGCATCCTCAGAGGTTGTGAGGTCTTTCTTGGACTCTTTCCCCAACCCTCATGAGCTCTGAGAGTTATAGTTTTGTGAAGATCTTGAGACACTCTTGATGTCTCAGGCTTCACAGAACGGGAAGATATGGTTCAGGCTGCTCCTAAGTTTGTAATGAATCCCTGATTGAGAAAACAGCTTTGTAGTTAAATGTATTTCCTAAGTAATCAAACCAGTTTTCATGTGGGAGGAGGACATAGAAACCAGATCCCAGAGATCTTACTGAGACTAGAAGTGGTGTGTAAGGAGCCTTCTACTCAGCTGTATAAAATCCAGATTATCTGCTTTGAACTGGATTATCTGGCAATGTAAATTCAGATAATCCAGTTCAAAGCAGATAATGTGGATTACCTGCCTTGATATTTTGGATTATATGGCAGTGCAGAAGGGCCCAAAGTTAAAGCGTTAGCCTAGCTGTATTAATCTGGAATATCACTAGACAAAGTGATTTTTTAGCACTTTAGAGAACACAGCTGGTTGCAGAAGCTTTCATCGACTAAGTTTATTTGCATCTGAGGAAGTCAATAAAAGCTTAAGCTACCAACTTTGTTCTCTCTGTATTGTCAAAGGCTTTAATGGCCAGAATCACTGGGTTGTTGTAGGTTTTTTCGGGCTATATAGCCATGTTCTAGAGGCATTCTCTCCTGACGTTTCACCTGCATCTATGGCAAGCATCCTCAGAGGTAGTGAGGTCTGTTGGAACCAGTATTAAAAATACCTCTAAAATTACAACAGCAAAACAACAGAGAGGAGACAAACAAGCACACCTAATCTCCTCTAGACAAAAGATTGCCCCAGGCACTAACAAGCCACACCAAACAACAGCCAGGCCATCAAATGCTAATCAAGGTGGTCAGTTGAAACATTCGCACCTAGCTTCAGCAGACAAGAGTCCTTTGTCCCACCCGGGTCATTCCACAGATATATAAACCCTTTTTCCTAGTTCCAACAGACCTCACTACCTCTGAGGATGCTTGCCATAGATGCAAGCGAAACGTCAGGTGACAATGCCTCCAGAACATGGCCATATAGCCCGAAAAAAACCTACAACAACCCTTTGTTCTCTCTGTTAGTCTCTTAGGTGCTGCAGGATCCCTTTGCATCTCTAATAATCAAGACTGTACTAAGGAATACACAGGCTTACTGAGTATACTATGGTTCTGATACAGCCCTCTCTTTGCTGAGATTGATTGCAATACTCTAGTTAAACTTGGACTGATGCGATTTTTGTGCTCAGCACTCTAAATCCCACCTGCTTTTCCTTTCCTTTCAAGGTTTTAAAAGACTCTTTTGTTGGCAACTCCAAGACATGTATGATTGCCAACGTCTCGCCCAGCCACATTGCAACGGAGCACACCTTAAACACCTTGCGGTATGCAGACAGGTAAGTGGCAGAACTGCACGGAAATGAGATGAGAGGCTGAGCCAAAGAAAAGATTGTGGTACATCAAGATAAAGTGACTAGGCATCTGTTGCCCAGCAGGAGCTGTTGTACAACAAGGGGTTGAATGAGACAACATGGCTGTAATAACAACTTGCCTGGTACCATTGGGGACATACGCATGCGTCATTGTCTCTTATGAATGTATCTAGATCTAGGGAAGTAATGCTCCCCATGCTCTATTCTGCTTTGGTTAGACCACATCTGGAATATTGTCTCCAATTCTGGGCACCACAATTCAAGAGAGATATTGACAAGCTGGAATGTGCCCAGAGGAGGGCGACTAAAATGATCAAGGGTCTGGAGAACAAGCCCTATGAGGAGCGGCTTAGGGAACTGGGCATGTTTAGCCTGAAGAAGAGAAGGCTGAGAGGAGATATGATAGCCATGTATAAATATGTGAGAGGAAGCCACAGGGAGGAGGGAGCAAGCTTGTTTTCTGCTTCCTTGGAGACTAGGACGCGAAACAATGGCTTCAAACTACAAGAGAGGAGATTCCGTCTGAACACGAGGAAGAACTTCCTGACTGTGAGAGCCGTTCAGCAGTGGAACTCTCTGCCCCAGAGTGTGGTGGAGGCTCCTTCTTTGGAAGCTTTTAAGCAGAGGCTGGATGGCCATTTGTCAGGGGTGATTTGAATGCAATATTCCTGCTTCTTGGCAGAATGGGGTTGGACTGGATGGCCCATGAGGTCTCTTCCAACTCTTTGATTCTATGATTCTATGAATGTCCCTTTGGGGCACGGTGGAGGTTGATATTCTTTCCTTCTGCAGCACCCAAATTAGCATTTGATGGCTAATCACCTCTCAGATCCAGAAATCATCATTCTCCCAGCAGACAAGGGAAATGCCACAGTAATCAGAGATCCCTCAACCTCTGACGATGCGTGCCATAGATGTGGGCAAAACGTCAGGAGGGAATGCTTCTGGAACATTGCTGTACAGCCCGGAAAACTCACAGCAATCCAGTGATTCCTGTCATGAAAGCCTTCGGTGACAAAATAGTGTTCTGTTCCTCCAAAATGCCTGGAGACTGGCTGAACTCCAGAGGTTTCTAAAATGGGATGCCAAGATCCTGCAGAGCAAGAAAGTCAATGTGTACCCATGGCTGGTGTAGGTGGAAATAACAATCACAATTAGGTATTTCAGTCCATGGCTAGTGGGTACCATGTAGTTACTTAGCTGATCCTTTTTCCGAGTAGTACAGCAATGAATCTCAGGCTTTGTGTTGCTGCTAAGAGAGCGAGGAGGCACCTTGAGCCACCCTGCCCTTCAGATTCCAAGGCCTGGGCTCCCCGTTCTGCCTCGGCCTTGCTGGGTGGCCTCTTGGCTCCTGCCGCCTGAATCTTTGTTCCTTGACCTACTTCCTCGCTAGGCTTCTTACGCAGGGAGACCAGATAAATGGCTCAACCCACCAAGCCGCGGCTGTAATTGCGGAAACCGGAATAATGAAGGTCCCCCGACTGCTGGGCTGCTGCCCGGAAGCATGAACCACATTCAGTTCAAACACTTCTCTTCAGATTTATGTTTTAATTTGCGAGAAACTATTCTTAGATTTCAGGTTAAAATAGCTGGTAGTATGTGTGTTTCTGGCCACGTCGTTCTGATTAAACTCCGGCAAAAAGAGAGCCTGGGGGTTTCACAAACGATGGCGATCAGAACACTCTTCCATTGTCACTTCTCCAAGGTAAGCATACCAGTGGGAGTCTAATTGGCAATGCAGAAGAATCCTCCGTTGTCAAATCTGATGGATGGTGTAGGGCAGGCATGGGCAAAGTTGGGCCTTCTAGGTGTTTTGGACTTCAACTCCCACCATTCCTAACAGCCTCAGGCCCCTTCCTTTTCCCCCTCAGCCGCTTAAGCGGCTGAGGGGGAAAAGGAAGGGGCCTGAGGCTGTTAGGAATGGTGGGAGTTGAAATCCAAAACACCTAGAAGGCCCAACTTTGCCCATGCCTGGTGTAGGTGGAAGTAACAATCACAATTAGGTATTTCAGTCCATGGCTAGTGAATACCATGTAGTTACTTAGCTTATCCCTTTTCTGAGTAGGATACTTACTTACTTAGGCAATCCCTCGTTGGCCGAGTAGAATAGTCTTCCAGGATCAGTGTCCTGGCGGTGGGTCCGTAGGTGACTGTGGAGCCCTATTCTTGATCTGCATCTTCTCCCGCAGTGAGGGCATCGGTTTCCAGGTGGAAGGCGGTCCTGGTCGAGGTTGGCTTGATGCACCTTCCTCTTGGCACATTTCTCTCTTTCGCCTTCCATTCGTGCCTCTTCAAATTCTACAGCACTGCTGGTCACAGCTGGCCTCCAGCTGGAGCACTCAAGGGCCAGGTCTTCCCAGTTCTCAGTGTCTATGTCAGAGTTTTTAAGGTTGGCTTTGAGCCCATCTTTAAATCTTTTTTCCTGCCCGCCAACATTCCGTTTTTCGGTCTTAAGTTTAGAGTAGAGCAACTGCTTTGGGAGATGGTGATCGGGCGTCCGGACAACATGGCCGGTCCAGTGGAGTTGATGGCGGAGGAGCATCGCTTCAATGCTGGTGGTCTTTGCTTCTTCCAGCACACTGACATTTGTTCGCCTGTCTTTCCAAGAGATTTGCATGGTTTTCCGGAGGCAGCACTGATGGAATGTTGATAGTCCACGTTTCGCAGGCATATCATCATCATCATCATCATCATCATCATCATCATCATCATATTTAATAACTTATTAATCGCTCTCCATCCGAGAATGCTCTAGACGATTTACAGCTAAATTGTAAAAGATGAAATACATACATACAGAATTTAAAAATTAACAGAGATCGAATGCCCTAGTAAAAAGCCAGGTCTTAAGTGCGAGAGTAAAAGGCCCTAAGTCACGCATGGCTCTCATATAGGGCGGCAAGGAATTCCATAAGGCCAGGGGCAGAAATAGAAAAGGCCCTGCATCTGGTATTTTCCAAGTGCACTTCTTTAGGACTATATGCACTTCTCAAGTGCATATAGCAGGGTTGGGAGGACAATGGCTTTCTAAACAAGCACCTTGGTATCCCTACGGATGTCCCGGTCCTCAAACACTCCCTGCTTCATTCGGAAGAAAGCTGCACTCGCAGAGCTCGGGCGGTGTTGTATTTCAGTGTCAGTGTTGCCTTTTGAAGAGAAATGGCTATAATATAGATACAATATTCTATGTGTTTTTGTACAATCACTCTGATAGATACAATATTATATGGGTTTTTGTACAATCACTCTGAATTGGTGTCAATGCTGTGTCTTCTTATGCCAAGTTGAATATGATTACTGTGAATTCAAACAGTATTTGATACAATTTCAGAGTGATTGTACAAAAACCCATACAATGTATTGTCGAAGGCTTTCATGGCTGGAATCACTGGGTTGTTGTAGGTTTTTTTGGGCTATATGGCCATGTTCTAGAGACAGTTCTGACATTTTGCCTGCATCTATGGCAAGCATCCTCAGAGGTAATGAGGTCTGTTGGAACCAGTATTTAAAAAAAATCTAAAATTACAACAGCAAAACAACAGAGAGGAGACAAACAAGGACATCTAATCACCTCTAGGCAAAAGATTGCCCCAGGCACTAACAAGCCACACCAAACAATAGCCAGGCCATCAAATGCTAATCAAGGTGATCAGTTGAAACATTCACACCTAGCTCCAGCAGACAAGAGTCATTTGTCTCACCCTGGTCATTCCACAGATATATAAACTCATTTTCCTACTTCCAACAGACCTCACTACCTCTGAGGATGCTTGCCATAGATGCAGGCGAAACGTCAGGAGGGAATGCCTCTAGAACATGGCCATATAGCCCGAAAAAACCTACAACAACCCAACCCATACAATATTGTTTGTGATGACTGTGAATTTGAACAGTATAACAAGTTCATACAATTATACGCTGAATTCTGTTATTTTCTACTTTCTCTATAAGTGGGATATTTGTTGAGCTTACTAATTTGGGAAGCCATTCATATTGTGTTGGACTGGATGGCCCAGGAGGTCTCTTCCCACTAGGATTCTATGATTCTAAGCCACCTTGAGAAGCCTGTGCTATATATCGTAGTCTAGACATCTTTAAAATAAACACAATACAAGTCAGCGTCCATGTTTCTTTGCCTACAGGGTGAAGGAGCTGAAGAGGGGCATGAAGTGCTGCACCCCGGTTGTGAACAGGCGCCGGGCAACAGCAAACGTGTCTCCCAAACGCATCCAGAGCTCTCCTTGCGCACAAGGCGGCGAGAAGAACTCGCCAAAGAAAGTAAAGCTGGGGCTCCAACACCCCACTTTGTCCAAGATCAAGGCGTCACCGGTGCAGCTCCCTTTCTCTTCTGTCCCCAAAGGACAGTCCCGCAAAGCGCATTTGGGCACTCAGGACTGGCATAGCTGCGGTAGCCCAAGGTCTGGAGCACTGGCTAAGAAGGCGCCCGAGGATCCCTCTCTCCCTTTTGAAAAGAACCCATTTGGGAAGGACTTTGCGGCCAGGAGCGCAGGGGTCAAGTGCCTGAAAGTGCAGCCTGTGCAGAAGCAGCTGGTGTCCAGAGCGGACTTTTCCCTTGGTGACACCGACCGACCCTCGATGGCCTCCACAGAGGAAGGAGGGAGGCTCTTTGCAGAGCAGTGCAAGGCCGCCTGGACGGGGCCCCCTCCGCACCAGAGAGACCGGGAGCAGCACCTCCGCCTTTATCACCAGCAGTTCCAGCAGCCTCCCATCCTGCAGCAGAAGCTGAGCTACCAGCCGCTGGAGAGGTTCTTAGCCCAGTACAAGCCCCAAGAGGTACGGGTGAGAGAGGAGGACCCCCTCCCGACCCCTCTCTCCCCTCCGGACTGCGATGAGACAATGCAGCTGGAAGACCTGGACGACAGCGACTTCAGTGAGGACTCCTTCTCCCCCGGTCCGAGCACCAGGAAGGCCGAGGGGCAATCTAGACAGGAATGCAGCCAGGGCTCGTTCTTCCTCCACCGGCGAGAGCACGAGGCCGAGGGCCAGGAAGTCCAGGCTGGGCAAGAACTCTTCTCCAAACAGCCTGAGCTTGAGGATCAAAGGAGGGAAGCTTGGACAGGGATGGAAGAGGCTGCCATCCGCAAGGAAGACTGTAAGAGTCAGTCAGAGTGGAAAACAGAGGCATCTGCGGCACCCGCTTCCTCTCTGAAGAATGATATGCCAGAAAAGCCTTACTGTTCACAGGATGACAGTGTTGTATGTAACAGCATAAGCAAAGAAACTCTGCTCAGCCCAGAGAAACCCAGATGTTCAAGTCTACCTCTAAACTGTTCCAGCAAGTGCTTCTCTGTTGTAGAAAATGCAGCGCAAAGTCCATTTGCCCACCTGCTGGCATCTGAAAGCCTCATCGCTGATGGCCCAAAAGAAGAATCTCTCCAAGGTAAACATGCTCCCGTTTCAGAAACAGGAAGAAAAAAGTATCCCCATAAAGGAACAGACCTTGATGAGACTCTGAATCATTCAGGCGGCTTTGCTGGAGAGACGACTCCCTTGACTGTGTCCCTCCTCAACACGGATACTCCAGGAGAAGGCCAGTCCTTACAGGGGCAAAGGAAGAAGCAGTGCGAGGAACAGGAGGCTGAGCGGGAAAGGCAGCCCTCCCAGCCCCGGAAGCGATGGAATGAAGACCCCAGGCAGTTCTTTGGAAACCAAACATCCCCTCCATCCATCAGGCAGGAAACAGATCACTGGAGAGCAGCTGATCCAGGGCTTTCTCCATTGACCAGGTCTCACCTTCATCCACCAAAGATATCTCCTGCCTTCGGAGTGGAATCAGCCTTAAGTGAACTTGAGAGCTCCGTTTTCCATAGATATCCCTCTGGAGCCACCGGTCTGGCAGATCTTCTCTCTCCAGGCTCAGAGAGGAAGGGCGAGGAGGACCCTCTGCGTCTTAGTAACCTCCAGTTCGGTGACTATGTGACCAGTCCACAATATGACGCCGACACTGAAGCAGCTAGGACTGGCTCCTTGACCTCTTTCCTCTTGAGGGAAGAGGATGGCTCCAAGCCAGGCGCACAGGTCAGACATCCTGACGTAGTGGGAGAGCCTTTCATCTCCTTGTCCATCTCTGATCATGCAGGAAGCAAAAAGCCCTCTAAGGAAAGCATCCCACTGCCGACCAGTTTGGCATTCAGGAAAGGGGACCCGGACTGTTCAGAAGAGGCATTCACGCTGACGTTCAGCAGCGAGGAAATGGCGCTCCAGAGTAAAGAAGCGTTGGGAAGGTAAGTGTTCTTGGTTTCCCTCTGGTCCTCACCCAGTTTACAAGGCAGAGCTGGGTTCCTCCAGGGGTTGGCAGCTGGTGGGAAACACGTGGCATGGTCCCACAGGTGAAAGTGCCCTGACTTTTGAATGAAAAATTTGTGACACGAAGCTGTGAGACACACCACAGTTTCAAGGGCCAGTTTTGCAGCTGTCAGCATCCCAGCATTTTGCCTAAAGTGTATTTATTTATTTACCGTACTTAGATCCTGCCCTTCTCGACCCCAAAGGGGACTTAGGGCAGCCTTACAAAGGCAACAATGAGATTTTTTGTGTGTTTGTGTCAGGAGCGACTTGAGAAACTGCAAGTTACTTCTGGTGTGAGAGAATTAGTTGTCTGCAAGGAGGTTGTCCAGGGGAAACCTGAATGTTCTGATGTTACCATCCTTGTGGGAGGCTTCTCTCATGTCCCTTCATTGGTAGCCGGAGCTGACAGAGGGAGCTCATCCAGACTCTTCCCAGATTCGAACCTGCAACCTGTTGGTCTTTAGTCCTGCCGGCACATGGGTTTAACCCATGCGCCAAAGGAGGCTCCACAAATTGGATGTCAAATACACACATATCGTTGGTAAATAAACAAAACATTAAAAACCAACCAGTTATAAGCAGTACATTAAAACAACAAATTCTTAAAGTTACTGTTGTTGTGTACCTTCAAGTTGTTTCTTACTTATGGCTGGGGTTTTTTTGGAAAAAAAATTCAGAGAGGGCTTGCCTTTGCCATGTTCTGGGGCCGAGTGAGAGCATGGCTTACCCAAAACCACTCAATGGGTTTTCATGGCTGAGCAGAGATTCAAACCTTGATCTCCAAAAGAGTTCCAACTTCAACTATTGATGTGCCAGACTGACAATATTTCCCCCCTGTCCAATGTCAACAAAGGTTATTTCCCTCGCTTAGAGTCACTCCAGGTGCTGGCAGCCAGTAGTTCAGTAATGGTCTATGGCAGGTATGGGCAAACTTCAGCTCTCCAGGTGGACTTCAACTTCCACAATTGTGGAAATTGCTGGTTTGCCCATGGCTGGTTTATGGCTATCACTCTAAGTCAGTGGTTCTCAACCTATGGGTCCCCAGATGTTTTGGCTTTCAACTCTCAGAAATCCTAACGGCTGGTAAACTGGCTGGGATATCTGGGAGTTGTAGGCCAAAACACCTGGGGACCCACACATTAAGAGCCACTACTCTAAGTAGTTCTGTCCAAGGAGATAAGGATCCAACTTTGTCACATCTTTTTGTCTTCCTGCACCAAATTAATCAAGTTCCTGTAGCTTTTCCTGGACCCAAAAAAGGCTTGGGAGAACCCAATGTGGTGACATCGTTCCCCAAACTTCCAAGGAGGCGATTTTAGACCAAAGAAATTGAAAAATGTTTAGAAAAAGGGATGGGTTTCCAGCCTCCCATGGTCTTGGGGAGGAACAAATGTGGCCTCTTTAACATGCATCCTTAAGGATTGACACTTTGCTTGGTGTAAAGCAGGAAGCTTAAAACTTGCTTTTGACAAACACTTTTCTGTAAGTATTTTCGAAGGCTTTCATGGCCAGAATCACTGGGTTGTTGTACGTTTTTTCGGGCTATACGGCCATGTTCTAGAGGGATTTTCTCCTGACGTTTCACCTGCATCTATGGCAAGCATCCTCAGAGGTAGTGAGGTCTGTTGGAACTAGGAAAATGGGTTTATATATCTGTGGAAAGACAAGGATGGGACAAAGGACACTTGTCTGCTGGAGCTAGGTGTTCTTTGTCCCACCCTGGTCTTTCCACAGATATATAAACCCATTTTCCTAGTTCCAACAGACCTCACTACCTCTGAGGATGCTTGCCATAGATGCAGGTGAAACGTCAGGAGAGAATGCCTCTAGAACATGGCAATATAGCCCAAAAAAAACCTACAACTTTCTATAAGCCTTGGCCTCTCATCCGCAGTAAAGGGAAATGAGTACAAGAATGCTGCAGGAAGGTAAATGCAGTGACTTGGATCTTCAGATGTCAAGCACCCTATACTAATGCCCCAAATTGTGCCATTTCTGGGGTCACCGAAGGCTCCTGGGAAGCTAGTCAGATGACAAGAATAATCTGATATCCGATCGCGGTCGTTGCCCAAAAGTGTTTGTACTGAGTGGAGCAGAGGACGCTCGTTAGCAGAGCTATTCTTATTTTTAATTGTGCCTCGTAGGCAATCTGTGCTCCAGATCCATCGGAAACAGCTGGACGAGATGGCAAACCTGTGCTTTCGGGAAGAGAGTCTGATCCGTAAGATGCCAGAACTGGTGAGTGAGCATGCAGGCTCTTCAACGCTCCCCGAAGCCAGGTTTTTCTCCGCGCATCATCTCTCGCAGTGTCATTATTTAGACAGCAGGAGCTGCACACCAAGCACAAATGCATCTTGGTTGGAAAAGGGGAGCTCCTTTAATAATGAGTAGACATACATAAGGTCTGGCAGGGAATAAACAGAGCGCAGGTCGGAAAATACCTGGCTTCAGACAAATACTCTAGAGTAGGTGTGGGCAAACTTTGGTGCTCCAGGTGCTTTGGATTTCAACTCCCACAATTCCTAACAGCCTCAGGCCCCTTCCTTTCCCCCCTCAGCCGCTTAAGGCATGATCATCAAGTTTGCAGACCACACCAAATTGGGAGGGATAGCCAGTACTCCAGAGGACAGGAGCAGGATTCAAAACGATATTGACAGATTAGAGAGATGGGCCAAAACTAGCAAAATGAAGTTCAACGGGGACAAATGCAAAATACTCCACTTAGGCAGGAAAAACGAAATGCAAAGATACAGAATGTTAAACAAGTTAAACATGAGCCAACAATGTGATGTAGCGGCAAAAAAAAAGCCAATGGGATTTTGGCCTGCATCAAGAGGAGCATAGTGTCTAGATCTAGGGAAGTCATGCTCCCCATGCTCTATTCCGCTTTGGTTAGACCACTTTACCTGGAATATTGTGTCCAATTCTGGGCACCACAATTCAAGAGAGATATTGACTCTAAGCTGGAATGTGTCCAGAGGAGGGTGACTAAGATGATCAAGGGTCTGGAGAACAAGCCCTATGAGGAGCAGCTTAAGGAGCTGGGCATGTTTAGCCTTAAGAAGAGAAGGCTGAGAGGAGATATGATAGCCATGTATAAATATGTGAGAGGAAGCCACAGGGAGGAGGGAGCAAGCTTGTTTTCTGCTTCCTTGGAGACTAAGACATGGAACAATGGCTTCAAACTACAAGAAAGGAGCTTCCATCTGAACATTAGGAAGAACTTCGTGTGAGAACCGTTCAGCAGTGGAACTCTCTGCCCCGGAGTGTGGTGGAGGCTCCTTCTTTGGAAGCTTTTAAAGAGAAGCTGGATGGCCATCTGTCGGGGGTGATTTGAATGCAATATTCCTGCTTCTTGGCAGAATGGGGTTGGACTGGATGGCCCAGGAGGTCTCTTCCAACTCTTTGATTCTGATTCTATGAGTTGAAGTCCAAAACACCTGGAGCACCAAAGTTTGCCCATGCCCACCCTAAACAAACTTCATAAATGACATGTGAACCAATTTTTGTGAGCCCTTGATTTTTTTTTCCTTGTCAAAGATAATTATTGGCTTATGAGACACTGAAATCTTTTCTAATCACTTATTTTCCCGCTAGGACTTTGAGGACTTTGTGACGAAGCTGGACGAAATCTTGACCCTGAAGTCCAAGTGCATCCAAAGGATGCGGACCCAGCTGCAGCCCTTCCTGGCTGCGTCTTCCAACGAGTCCACGCTCTCGTCAGCTTCCCCAACATAGCCATGCTGAAACAACGAAGGCATCAAATCCTTCATGTACAGCAAACAGCAAAGACTTGAGAAGCACCTGGTACGTTTTGGAAGACTTAAGAAGAAAAACAGCCTGTGTGTGTCCTTTTCCTCACCTACAGCAACAGAGGTGGTATTTTCATCCCTGATGACAAGTGACTCCATACTGTCATTGGTTCTATTTCAAAGCCATGCATTGGGAAAAGAAGGTTATCATCTCTGAATGCATGAACTGCAGCAATATATGGACTGAAACAGTCAGGTGAGGTACAGGGCTTGTTGTGAGCAGTGCAGGACACGATCCCCGAAGACAATTAGTACGAATCATGCCTATAAGCTATTATTCCCTTTCCCTCAGTACCAAATCTACTTTGGCTGTAACTTTTGCAGATTTGATTAATGCAGTCTTCTGTAGGACTCTTTTCAATCAGCCAGCATGACAATATGGTTGACTTCCCGCAGAAGTTGATACTGGAGGATCCTAAAGCGCTGTTCTCTTGGTTTAAAAAAAACACGAATATTTTAATTGCCATTTTTCCACTTTTGTGGGGATTGTGTATCCTTCACCTCAGCGAATGTGTAGGCCTGGCTATACATATGTTCTCTCTATTAAACATGCAGGTATATTATAGAAAATTCTCACTCAGGCCCACCCATGCTCTCCTTTGCGTAGACACAGAGATCACAGCATGATCGGCAACACACCTACCGTGTTTTTTAAAAGATGCAACGCATACAGCCTTGGTCCAGGTATCCATGGTGCATTCACAATAGCAAGTTTCCCTTGAGAAAGGAATCATGTCTGTGGAATTCTTCCCCAACTCCCCATTTCTGCAAAGTAGGCAAGCTCCAAAAAGTCCTGCTCATCTGTTTGCAACCCACACGTGCTGGTTGCCGAAATGATGGCGCAGTCCCATGAGTGGTGTCGATGGAGCGATTTGCACTTACTGTGTGTTGCTGTTTCTAGAGGCTCCTTGTTTGAAAAGAATGAATGTACTCCGAGTTACACAAATTGCTGAAAACTCAACGATTGAATTGTAATATGCATGTCGTCATTTTTATACTGATTATTATTTTACTGAGTTATGATTTTTCTTCAATTAAAAGATTTTATTTGCTACGCAGCGTGTCAAATTATCATGTGTCAAATTAAGCAAATCCATGGCTCCAATGTCTCCAGAGCAGGCATGGGTCAACTTGTGCCCTCCCTCTAGGTGTTTTGGACTTCCAACTCCAAAACACCTGGAAAAGGACTGAATGTGGCCTGTGCTTGGCCTAGATAAACGTTTCTCTGTACTCAGTTTTAGAATCCTAGAGTTGGAAGGGGCCTTATGGGACATCACTGGTCTTGCTGCCATTGCCCAGGCTTGCTTGAGATCATTATGAATCTCAATTATGATCAATGAAGTTCAACAGGGACAAATGCAAGATACTCCACTTTGGCAGAAAAAATGAAATGCAAAGAGACAGAATGGGGGACAATGCCTGGCTCAAGAGCAGTATGTGTGAAAAAGATCTTGGGAGTCCTCGTGGACAACAAGTTAAACATGAGCCAACTATGTGATGTGGCGGCAAAAAAAGCCAATGGGATTTTGGCCTGCATCAAGAGGAGCATAGTGTCTAGATCTAAGGAAGTCATGCTCCCCATGCTCTATTCTGTCTTGGTTAGACCACACCTGGAATATTGTGTCCAATTCTGGGCACCACAATTCAAGAGAGATATTGTCAAGCTGGAATGTGTCCAGAGGAGGGAGACTAAAATGATCAAGGGTCTGGAGAACAAGCCCTATGAGGAGCGGCTTAAGGAGCTGGGCATGTTTAGCCTGAAGAAGAGAAGGCTGAGAGGAGATATGATAGCCATGTACAAGCCATGCTTGTTTTCTGCTTCCCTGGAGACTAGGACGCGGAACAATGGCTTCGAACTACAAGAAAGGAAATTCCATCTGAACATGAGGAAGAACTTCCTGACTGTGAGAGCCATTCAGCAGTGGAACTCTCTGCCCCGGAGTGTGGTGGAGGCTCCTTCTTTGGAAGCTTTTAAACAGAGGCTGGATGGCCATCTGTCAGGGGTGATTTGAATGCAATATTCCTGCTTCTTGGCAGAATGGGGTTGGACTGGATATTATATTTATACATGGCTATCATATCAGAAGCATTCTCTCCTGACGTTTTACCTGCATCTATGGCATCCTCAGAGGTTGTGAGGTCTACCAAGAATCCTCACAACCTCTGAGGATGCCTTCCATAGATGCAGGCAAAATGTGAGGAGAGAATGCTTCTGGAACATGGCCAAACAGCCTGGAAAACTCACAGCAATCCAATACTTTAGATAGGGATTATAGCAATGGAGGTTGGGTGGTTGTCTATTGTTCCATAACATGACTTTATTTAACTCTGGTCCGCAACTCAAGCCCGATTCACAAAATTTGGGTGCCGGTCTTGGACCTTTAACTGGTCTGCATGATTCTGAAGGGAATTGTCAACCAACTCACAATCTCTTGCTTTACGATGAAGAGGAGAAGTGATAGTTTTGCTAGAGTCTGGAGTCTGAAGATTAAAGCAAACTGGATGTTGACACACTTTGGGGATGTTCTGCCCAAATGGATTAGGATTTTGAGTAGCTGTTCTCAGATAAAGTCTGTAGAGAACCATGCAAGACCCCCAGAAATAGCATTTTCAACATGCCAATGGGAGCTCGAAAAACGACCACCGAACCTAGCATTGGGACACTTACAGAAAATACTTTGGCTATGATGGATTTAATTCACTCTATTTCATACTCTAGGTGCTCTTACTGCCTATTACAGGGAAAACCAGCTGATCCCTAACCCACCTAAAACACGGACATGTGCATTTCACCTTAAGAACAAACAAGCATCCCAAGCTCTGAGGATTACCTGGGAAGGAATCCCACTGGAGCATTGCAGCACACCCAAGTACCTGGGAGTCACTCTGGACCTACAAGAAGCACTGCCTGAACATCAAGCAAAAAGTGGGCGCTAGAAACAATATCATACGAAAGCTGACTGGCACAACCTGGGAATCACAACCAGACACAGTGAAGACATCTGCCCTGGCGCTATGCTACTTTGCTGCAGAGTACGCATGCCCAGTGTGGAACACATCTCACCACACTAAAACAGTGGATGTGGCTCTTAATGAGACATGCCGCATTATCACAGGGAGTCTGCACCCTACACCACTGGAGAAATGACACTGTTTCGCTGGTATTGCACCACTTGACATCCGCCGGGAAGTAGCAGTGATATCTCCAGCTCATCCCCTGTTTGGGTATCAGCCGGGATGTCAACGACTTAAATCTAGAAATAGTTTTCTAAGATCTACAGAGACGCTTGCCGGAACACCTCAGCAAGCGAGAGTCCAAAAGTGGCAGGCTCAAACCCAGAACCTCAACCAATAGTTGATACGAAACGAGAGACTCCCACCCCCCCACCCCCCCCCCCCCCCCGGGCACACAGAAGACAGGACAACTTGGAAGGCGCTGAACAGACTGCGCTCTGGCACCACGAGATGCAGAGCCAACCTCAAGAAATGGGGCCACAAAGTGGAATCCTCGACATGCGAGTGTGGAGAGGAGCAAACCACTGACCACCTGCTGCAATGCACCCTGAGCCCGCCACATGCACAAGGGAGGACCTTCTTGCAGCAACACCAGAGGCACTCCAAGGGGCCAGATACTGGTCAATGGACATTTAATAACCTACCAAGTTTACACGCTTTGTGCTTTGTTTATCTGTTTGTTTGTTTTGTTATGTTAGAAATGTAATACAATGGTCTGGTTGCCCCTGACACGATAAATAAAATACTCAGGCATTTCTTTTCGCTATTAAGCCCCAGAGCAGGAAACCGAGAAACGTTTTAAAGTTTTTATTAGTCTCCTTCTGCAGAACCAAAATACTTAGCAAATTACTCCAAAGATCATCAGGACTGCTTATAATTTTTTTATGTATTTACATCTTTAACCATGTACAACATAATACAATTTTTTTTTACTATCAAAACCAAACCAAAAAAAAGTCTTGATTCCTATCGCTAGATGTTAATAGATTAATGTAACTATAGCAGTGTGGGGGAAAAAAAGATGGAACCAATGCAATGAAAAGAAAGTGTTTTGAAAGATAACGATTTCCAATTTCACACTGTATGATTGGCTGGTTTTTCAGAAGGGTCTCTGTTTATAATTCAGGCCTGGGCAAACTTGGGCCCTCCAGGTGTTTTGGACTTCAACTCCCACAATTCCTAACAGCCTACCGGCTGTTAGGAATTGTGGGAGTTGAAGTCCAAAACACCTGGAGGGCCCAAGTTTGCCCAAGCCTGCGATAGAAAGAAAGCATACTCCCCAGGGTTTCAAAATCAGTGTTTGAGGGGATCTAAACAGGGTTCACAGCTTACCTGTTCTGACACCTGGGTTCACCTACTCAGAGGAGTGTGGGGCAGCCCAGACCAGAACTAACATCAGGGAGAAAAGGGTCCACCGTAAGGCTTCTCTCTTAATATGCATAGCGGCAGTTTCGGAACCAGTGTTGCACTATATTGCGCACTACCCTTCGACCAGAGACGCCCCCCTACTTTTTCCCCATCCGCCCCATAAACACTTCCAGATTCCTGTTGCTCTCAACCAGGAAGTCCCACGTTTTCAGTCCAGGCAGACACACACAAACGAAAGCAGCTTCAAAGAACCAAAGCGTAGTTCATTTCCAAAACGGGGCAAGTCCAGTGCAAGATTTGGGGGGAGAGGGAGGAGACCACTAGCCTTGGCCTGACTATGTACAGCTCCAGTCAAGATTTCCCGTGGCCTAGTCGAAATCAAAAGAGGGAAGGGGGGGAGGAAAGGACACTTAAATTGTAATTGAAGAAAGCAGATGGGACTCTCTCCGGGGGAATGGCAGAACGGAGAGACGCCAATGGAGTGCCTCCCACCTTTGTTGGTCACCTGGGGGTCTGCTGCCCCTCCCCAAATGGCTACAGAGAGACAGAGAGCCCCACGGCGAGGAGGGCCAGGGTCCGGATGGCCGGGCGAGGAGCGGGCTCCCTTCAGCCTTCTTCAACTGGCCCCCGCCCGGGTCATGAGGTCTTCCAGTGCATTGTCCTGGTCATTGTTGTGTAATAGCAATACCTCTTTAATGTCTTTCAGTTCAAAGCCCATTTCTTTAAATTTACTCATGAGCTGGAGAAGTTCTGTTGTCTGCGAGAGAGAGAGAGAGAGAAACAAAGAGAATTTATTTATTTACTTACTTTATTTATATACCGCTTTTCTCAGCCCTCAGGCGACTCAAAGCGGTGAACAACAACAATACAAAACATCACGAGACAAGCATAGGGCAATTAAAAACAATTGTAACATAAATCATTAAACAAGAATTTATTATTTTTTATTTATTTATTTATTATTTGAACTTATCATAGAATCATAGAATCAAAGAGTTGGAAGAGACCTCATGGGCCATCCAGTCCAACCCCATTCTGCCAATAAGCAGGAATATTGCATTCAAATCACCCCTGACAGATGGCCATCCAGCCTCTGCTTAAAAGATTCCAAAGAAGGAGCCTCCACCACACTCCAGGGCAGAGAGTTCCACTGCTGAACGGCTCTCACAGTCAGGAACTTATCTGCCGCCACTCCCCTGGGGCTCGGAGCGGCTTACAAGAACAGGCTGAAATCTAACACAATTTAAAAACAATTTAAAACAATTTAAAAAGAGCAATATCAAACATGAAAAACCTGTCAAAACAGATATGTCTTACATGCCCTGCGGAAAGCTGACAAGTCCCGCAAGGCACGGACTTCAGGTGGCAGAGTATTCCAGAGCGATGGTGCCACTGCTGTGAAGGCTCTGCGTCTCGTTGCTGTTAGACGCAAGCTCTTCACACTGGGAATTTCCAATAGATCTTGGTCCTCAGAACGGAGGGATCTCTGGGGTTGGGAGGGGGTGAGGCGTTCCCTCAGGTACATCAGCCCCAGACCATGCCAGGCCTTCAAGGTGAGTACCATCCCTTTGAAAGTGATCCGGTGCTCAATTGGTAACCAATGCAGCTGTAGTAAGATTGGTGTTATGTGGCATCTCATCGGAATTCCCGCAAGAAGCCGAGCAGCTGCATTTTGTACCAACTTGAGCTTCCGGATCACCGACAGAGGAAGGCCAATGTAGAGGGCGTTACAGTAGTCCAGTCTGGAGATGACTGTGGCCTGGATCACCGTAGCGAGATCGTCCCTGGACAGGGAGGGGGCCAGCTGTCTAGCCTGCCGCAGGTGAAAGAAGGCGGTTCTGCTGACGGCGGAGACCTGGGCCTCCATCATCAGCAGAGGGTCCGAAAGGACTCCCAGACTATTTGTCAACGATGTCGGGCGTAGCGCCTCACCATCCAGGGTGGGCAGCTGGATGTCCCCACTGCCCAATCGACCCAGCCATAGGACCTCCGTCTTTGCTGGATTCACCCTCAACCTCCAGTCACGGCCTATTAGAAGAATTCCAAGTGGAGACTCGATTAAGAAGAAAGGTGGCCCAGGTTTCTGCAAAGCCAAGTTAGGCCTTCCTTTACAATGAGAGCCACTTCGGAGCTTTCAAGCCAAGTTTATGTAAGAATTTATATTCTTCCCCTCTGCACAAAAGGAAAGCATTAAATCAGAGCTTTCCAAACTCTGTGCTGTGACTCTTTAGTGCAGTGGTTCCCAACCTGTGGTCCGTGGACTACCAGTGGTCCCCAAGAACTAAAATATGGTCCGCAGACTGACTGTTACTACACCGTTGCAACAAGAGCTATTGGTTTCGCAAAACCCTCTTATAGTTCCGAGGCTTATTCAATATGGTTTTTCTATGGGTGAGCAGATTGTAACCACTGGATGGCACATGTTCTGTATCAGAAACTACAGCTGATGTGGTCTATCCAATGCAGTTTTGTGAATGAACGCCCCAAATAACCAAACTGAAACTAAAGTTGACCAAAACCGGATTCGTAACCATTGTATTGTCGAAGGCTTTCATGGCCGGAATCACTGGGTTGTTGTAGGTTTTTTCGGGCTATATGGCCATGGTCTAGAGGCATTCTCTCCTGATGTTTCGCCTGCATCTATGGCAAGCATCCTCTGAGGATGCTTGCCATAGATGTAGGCGAAACATCAGGACAGAATGCCTCTAGACCATGGCCATATAGCCCGAAAAAACCTACAACAACCACGGATTTGTAACCCTTTTGGTACTATTTATTTATTTTTCAATATTTCTATACTGCTTTTCTCACCCCTAGGGGGACTCAATTTTGGAGAGTGGCCCCTGGTCAAAAAAGGGTTGAGAAGCACTGCTTTAGTGTGTCAGCTGCAGAGTGACACCCATGAGCGTATGAGAAATAAGCAACATATCAAGTATTTTAAAATATATATAAATGAAATGTTTTCATGAGACATGCTGTCCCCATGCATGTTATTATAATTTACTAGCTGTACCCGCCACGCGTTGCTGTGGCCAAGCTTCCCTCCCTCTTTCTCTCCTTCCTTCCCTCCCTCTTTCCTTCCTTCCCCCTCTTTTTCTTTCCCTTCTTCTTTCTTCCTTCTCTACCTTTTTCTTTCCTCCCTTCCTTTGCTCTTTGGTTCCTTCCCTCCCTCCCTCTTTCTTTCCTTCTTTCACTTTTTTATTTCCTTCTTTCCTTCTCTACCTTTCATAGAATCATAGAATCAAAACGTTGGAAGAGACCTCCTGGGCCATCCAGTCCAACCCCATTCTGCCAAGAAGCAGGAATATTGCATTCAAATCACCCCTGACAGATGGCCATCCAGCATCTGTTTAAAAGCTTCCAAAGAAGGAGCCTCCACCACACTCCGGGGCAGAGAGTTCCACTGCTGAACGGCTCTCACAGTCAGGAAGTTCTTCCTAATGTTCAGATGGAATCTCCTCTCTTGTAGTTTGAAGCCACTCTTTCCTTCCTTCTCTCCATTCCACCTTCTTTCCCTCTTTCTCTCCCTCCTTCTCTCCTCCCTTCCTTCCCCCTTTCTGTGTATGTGTTTTGTGTGTGTATATATGCATATATGTTTGTGTGTATTTGTGTATATGTGTATATATGTATGTTTGTGTATATATGTGGTTTTGTGCATGCGTTGTAATGTATTTTTTAAATATTTTTTGGCTTTTTAAGTCTCTTCTGCTCTGCTTTTCAGTATTTTTGTGAGTGATGGTCACTCGTTGGCCCGATAGGTGTATTGTGTCCAAATTTGGTGTGAATTCGTCCAGTGTTTTTTGCATTATGTTAAACCCACAAACGAACATTACATTTTTATTCATATAGATGTATGTGTCCATCTCTCTTAGAAGGGGTTGGCTTAATCTCCAGTTTGCCAGTAAAATGGAATTACCATGTCATGAATTACCTATGGGTGTATTGCTTGTTGTGTCTGGGCATTGAATGCTTGCCTTTTATGTTTGGAATCCACCCTGCGTCCCTCCAGGGAGATAGGGCGGAAAATCAATCAATAAATATTCTTATGAATTATGCATGCTTAAAAAGTGTGACACCAAACATGTACGTAATATTTTGGAAAGTTCTGCCTTAAGCAGTGGAAGTGAAGCAGTTAGAGACAGATGGGATCCTGTTGTCTTGCCTTCACTTCTGTTTCCTAGATCTATGTAATTCAGTGTTTCTCAACCTTCCGAATGCCGCGACCCCTTAATAGAGTTCCTCAGGTTGTGTTGACCCCCAACCATAACATTATTTTCATTACTACTTCATAACTGTGATTTTGCTACTGTTCTGAATTCTAATGTCAGTATCTGATATGCAGGATGGATTATCATTCACTGGACCAAATTGGGCACAAATACCCGATACATCCAAATTTGGGAGTTGTAGTTGCTGGGATTTATAGTTCACTTACAATCAAAGAGCATTCGGTACTCCAACAATGATGGAATTGAACCAATCTTGGCACACATGACTCCCATGAGCAACAGAAAATACTGGAAGAGTTTAGTGGGCATTGACTTTGAGTTTGGGAGTTGCAGTTCACCTACATCCAGAGAGCATTGTGGACTCAGACAATGACGGATCTGGACCAAACTTGGCACAAGTACTCAATATGAACAAACGTGAACACTGGTGGAGTTAGAGGAAAACAGGTCTTGACATTTAGGAGTTGTAGTTGCTGGGATTTATAGTTCATCTATAATCAAAGATTATTCTGAACCGTACCAACAATAGAATTGGCCAAACTTCCCACACAGAATCCCCATGACCAAAAGAAAATACTGTGATGGTCTTTGGTGACCCCTCTGACACCCTCTCTTGACCCCCCCCAGGGGTCTCGACCCCCAGGTTGAGAAACACTGATGTAATTCAAGATGTTTTGCTTCCTGGCTGCATGAAGAGACCATTTCCCTTTTCTTCCCAAAGGCTTAGTGTTTTGTTCCCTTTTAGTTTGAGAAGGAAGCAAACTATGAGGCTTCTCTCTGCCTCAAGACACCTGATACAGAGACATGAGAGCCAGGATTAGGGAAAGTTAAGTAACTTTTGTCTGTCTGCTCTTATCTCAGATGCACCTTTTTAAAACCTTGCCATCTTAAGTATTGTTCCTTCCCATTTCCCACCATAAGCTCATATAAAACACTGGGTACTCACCTTCTCTTCCGAACACTGATACATTTCGAGCGCAGCCTCCACAAGGAGCGGATCGAAGCCTTTCTCGCAGAACTGCCCATGGACAAAAAGGTAGTCTAGAACCTATGAGGAGGAACAGGCCGGAGATGAACCGAGGCACTCGCTCTGTAGGGATAATCCAGTCAGGCATGCATTTCCTTGGCTAATCTGCCCGAACTAAGCCTATCAGGAGCTTCTTGTTGACAAATCCTCCACAGGAAAAGTCAGGGAGAACATTTCATGCCCAACACAAGAATTCCTTTGAGTTGGAAAAGCATCCTGATGTGATAAAGCTGATGAATACACTGCTAGCATGAAAATACTACAAATTTATAGAGCACCAGGTAATGGACAAATATTAAACTAGGCATCTCCAGTGCATCGTGTCATAGATAAACTATCATCCAACAATGAGACCAGGATGAATTTTAGGTTTTATTGGGCTATGTGGGTGTGACGGCGCGAGTGGCGACACCTATGTATAGAACTGTTAGTTGTTAGACTTAAACTGTTGTATCATGCTTAATCCTGCCCCTTTTTACACTGCTTATGTATAATTGTGTGGATTGGCTGCTTGTAGCTGTCAATCAGTACTGTTTGGCTCCACCTCTTCCTGCAAGAGGGGAGAACTTCCTTTTTCTCTTCATTCTGCCTTCAGAGTTCGTACCAGATGGACGTCAGTAAGAGACTTGATTCTAAAAGACCCTGATTTAAGTTACCTCTTAGCACCAGTTCTGAGGTCTTTTACCCCTGGGACTCATGCTTTATGTTCAGATCGTCCTGAACAATTATTGAGGAGACCCAGGTGCCTTCAAGCCGGTTCTTTTGGCACCAAAGGAAGATCCTGAATCTTCAAGACATAGGCCATCTGAACTGGGGTTGTGGTTTGCTCCGGCATTCACAGCCATTGAGGAAAGAGGAAACTTGGTGAGGCTTCCCAGCTTCAAACCCCTTGGACCCAGGGCTAATTGAGACTGTAATGTATGTTTTCCTTCTCCCCTCTAAAGTTTTCCAGCTCATTGCTTTGAAGAAATGACTTTGTGATAAATAAAACTTATTTTGAGCTATTTACAGCGTTTTGGGTTTTTGGGAGTTCCAGTTTCCTATAGGAGGGCAAGAAGCAATCCCCTGGGGGAAAGATGCCACGTCCATCCCTCCTTTATTTAGCCCCCAGTCACAACAGCACAGTGGGGGCTCCAAAATATGAATTAGTGTTAACCATGGTGCTTTGCTTGTCTATACTTGCATAGCAGGGGACTGGACTTGCTTCCAACTCTATGATTTTAATATATCAACCAACAAAGAAATAATTACAAAACTGTAACAGAAAAAAAAGTATTAAAATGTACATGACTGCAACGGAGGAAGAAATATTATGACAATATGTCTACTAAATATTTTCACATATTATACAATATTTATTTATCAATGGCAGCCTTGTGCTCTTGACTTTTTTTGTTGTTGTTGTTGTTCTCTTGGTTAGTTTTGACTGCAGGCACTCTGTGTTACATGAAAGGGAATCTATCAGCCGCTAAAAACACCTGAGAACTGTTATCAAAATACTTCATACTCTTTCTCAAACCAGCAGGCTTCCTTCCTTGTGACCAAATGCCAGCTGATTCAAGGTTTCTGTTCTAACTTTTCTTACTGGTATTGTCGAAGGCTTTCATGGCCGGAATCACTGGGTTGCTGTAGGTTTTTTCGGGCTATATGGCCATGGTCTAGAGCAGTGGTTCTCAACCTTGGGTCCCCAGATGTTTTTGGCCTACAACTCCCAGAAATCCCAGCCAGTTTACCAGCTGTTAGGATTTCTGGGAATTGTAGAAAAAAGGTTGAGAACCCCAGGTTGAGAACCACTGGTCTAGAGGCATTCTCTCCTGACATTTCGCCTGCATCTATGGCAAGCATCCTCAGAGGTAGTGAGGTTTTCTTACTGGGTTTTGCATGAAAGGTCTTGCCGGCTTCCCCTCCCTTCCTTGCAGAAGCCAAAGCAGCCTGACTTGCCTGTTCTATGTTCTGCCCCTTCTTCTTCATCGCCTTCAGGACGTCCTCGTAGGAGTAGCCCATGTTGACCACGGTCTCGGCGCACTGCCGCTCGCTGGAGGAAAGGGCCTGCAATGCCTCTGCGTAGGGCCATTTTGCACAGTCAGGGGCCCTGGGCACTTGGGATGTCGGGAAACTTTGGTGAGTCGCCTGGAAGCAATAAACGGAAACTTTCATAGAAGGAAAAAGACAAAGGTGGAGTGCAGTTGTACCAAGTTAAGTCAAGGCAGAAGCATATCGGTCTAATAATAATAATAATAATAATAATAATAAATATAATATAATATAATATAATATAATATAATATAATATCTGCCTGCAACTGGTGGGATCACAAGCCGGAAAAAGTTACAGAGAATGAACACGTCAAGTTACCCTGGGACTTCCAGATTCAGACAGACAGAGTTTTGGAGCATAATACTCCTGACCTCACAATCATGTTAAAAAACAGTACGGATCGTCGATGTCGCAATCCCAGGTGACAGCAGGATTGCAGAGAAACAACTGGAAAAGCTGACACAATATGAGGATTTAAAAACTGAACTGCAAAGGCTGTGGCACAAATCAGTAAAGGTGGTCCCAGTGGTGATCGGCACACTGGATGCAGTGCCTAAAGACCTGGGCCTGCACTTAAACACAATCGGCGCTGACAAAATGACCATCTATCAGCTGCAGAAGGCACCTTACTGGAATCTGCACGCATTATTCGCCAATACATCACACAGTCCTAGACACTTGGGAAGGGTCCGACGTGTGATCCAACTCAACAGCCAGCAGAGTGTCTGCTGTGGACTCATCTTGTTGTGTTTATAATAATTATAACAACAACAACAACAAGCTTTATTTATATCCCGCCACCATCTCCCCAAAGGGGTGGCTTACATGAATGAGGCCAAGCCCGGTAATACATAACAGCAAAATGAATACAGAACAGCAAAACAAACCATCAGAGTGAAATAAAAACATAAGAGTATCAACCTCTAAGCACCGTGGACTGAGATGTGCTCAGAGCAGAGGTTGTTGGGCAAGTGGGCTTATTAACAAAAGACCCTCCTCATAAATGTACCGCAGAGTAAATCATTAGTAGCAGCGTGACCCAGAAACAGTAGCCCAAAGTGATAAACAGAACAAAAACACACAGGCCAGTGTTATCTCTTCCCTAGGAGGCTTTTCTTTGTAGTAAAATAATATGGTTGCACTATTTACAAGAACAAGGCTTTCATAACACAAATAAAGTTCTTTATACATCCTTCTTTGCTTCCACGCTGGGCTTCTTCCTCATGCAGATAAATAGCTTCATTCTCACAAAGCCTCCTCTCACACAGAACTTACACTGGAGCTTCACAGGGTAGCCTTTTACACACAACAGCCTTTATACTGGTGCATTACACATGAGGTTTTATACACAACACCTTCAACCTTGGGCTTCTCTCACCGAAGCTTCTCGCACCAGGCCTACTAACTCAAGTCCTACTAACCCACTCTGAGGCCTTCTCACAGACCTACCACACACTGTAGGCCTTTTCACAGACTGAGACCTTTCTCCCACTGGGGCAAACTATCACAGACGCCTACTAAGCTACAGGCACACCTGTTTATATAGAACTGCAGTTTTTGCTGAGTAATTGCATCTAGTGCTTGACTATGGTTGCACTATTTACAAGAACTAAATAGCACAAATAAGCAGATACATAGTAGTTTTACATGCAGTAGCCTTCACACTGTAGCTTTCTCACAGGAGGCTTCTCTCACACAGAGATTTACCTCACACTCCTCAGGACAACACTAGCTTTGTCCCACTAACTCTAACAGGCTTCGGCCTACTAACTCTTTCAGAGCTTGTCTCACACATCTGTAATCAAAAATACTCAGTTAATTTTAAATATTTCTGACAGAGGTTAAATCACAGCTTCTCCAAAAACAAACTTGAGTAAGAAGTTGACTAAGAATCCTAGTTGCACCTTCATCTTCAGAGCTACATTCAAGAAGACTGTTCTCAAAACCAGAAATGTCAACATTTCAGAAATCTTGAAACTATCTATGGGGAAAGGGGTCAGGGAAGCAGAAACATTTGGAAAAACTGGGGGAAATGCAATTCCGGTACTTTTCATAGGTTGGAAGTCAATTTGTCATTCCAGGAACAGAAAATCCATTACGTCTAATTTGAGTAGGCATATAACCAGCACATTTGGCATATTAAATGCACGGTTTGACACAATTATTAGACTTTTAAAAGCTGTTATGTTTTTGCAGCTAAACTGGAAGAGGTCCCTTTGGTTTTGACAACTATGAGAATTGGACAAAAACAACAATAAGCTATTTTGTCCTCTCCTTGGCTTCTAGAGTGTTAACTAGACATAAAGCAGCCATTCTGATAAAAAGACAGAAAAGGGAACAGGGTCTGGAGTTGCAATGATCTGCTCCTGCACGCAGTCTTACACAAAAAGCCTTCCTGTTGCATAGTTTTGAGAAATAATTTTGGGAAGCAAATAGATAAAGGCCTTGTCTTGAAACTTGTATCATTCCAAAAGAATGGGGAAAAGTTGGTTAACTATATTTTGACATCTCTACGCAAAATGATGAATAAAAACAATTATTTGTGACATATTTACACTGACATTTTATTTTTAAATTAGCTGTACTCGCCACATGTTGCTGCGGTCAAACTTCCCCTCCCTCTTTCTCCTTCCTTCCTTCCTTCCTTCTTTCCTTCCTTCCTTCCTTCCTTCCTTCCTTCCTTCTTTCCTCCCTCCCTCCCTCCCTCCCTCCCTCCCTCCCTCTTTTTCTTTTCTTTCTCTACCTGTTTCTTTTCTCGCTTCTTTGCTCTTTGGTTCCATCCTTCCTTGTCTCTTTCCTACCTTCCCTCGCTCTTTCTCTCTTTCGTTCCTTCTCTCCTTCCTTGACATTTCCACTTTTTTATTTCCTTCTCTCATTCCTTCCTTCTCTACCTTTCTTTCTTCCCTTCTCTCCTTCCTATCCCTCCTTCTCGCCTTCCTTCCCCCTTTCTGTGTATGCATTTTGGGAGTGCATATGTGTGTGTGTGTGTGTGTATTTCTGTATATGTTTGTGTATATGTGTATATATGTGTGTTTGTGTACGTATGTGGTTTTGCGCATGCGTTGTAACGTATTTTTTGGTTTTTTGGATTTTTAAGTCTCTTCTGCTGTGTTTTTCAATGTTTTTATGAGTGATGGTCACTCATTGGCCTGATAGGTGTCTTGTGTCCAAATTTGGTGTCAATTTGCCCAGTGCTTTTTGAGTTATGTTAATCCCACAAACGAACATTACACTCAAACCACGAGAATAAAAACGAAGATCCACCCAGAAGAAAAGTGTTCTTGCCATACAAGTCTACATAGATAGGGATCACCAAACGAAGCAGCATTGCCCAACACACGCATCAAGGAACATGAAAGGCATTGCAGACTACTTCAACCAGAGAAGTCAGCCATAGCAGAGCACCTGAGGAACCAACCTGGACACAGCAGATTATTTGAGAACACAGAAATGCTGGACCACTCTCACAACCACCATGTCAGACTACACAGATAAGCCACTGAAATCCACAAGCATGTGGACAATTTCAACAGAAAGGAAGAGACCATGAAAATGAACAAAATCTGGCTACCAGTATTAAAAAACTCTAAAATTACAACAGCACAACAACAGAGAGGAAACAAACAAGGACATCTAATCACCTCTCAACAAAAGTTTGCTCTAGGCACTGTCAGGCCATTATATGCTAATCAAGGTGGTCAGTTGAAACATTCACACCTAGCTCCAGCAGACAAGAGTCCTTTGTCTCACCCTGGTCATTCCACAGATATATAAATCCATTTTCCTAGTTCCAACAGACCTCACTACCTCTGAGGATGCTTGCCATAGATGCAGGCGAAACGTCAGGAGAGAATGCCTCTAGACCATGGTCATATAGCCTGAAAAAACCTACAACAACCCAGAACATTACATTTTTATTTATATAGATTTCTGCTATGTTTGTATATTGAAATCAAGTATGCAAGTGCATCACAGAGGCTGGATGGCCATCTGTTAGGGGTGATTTGAATGCAATATTCCTGCTTCTTGGCAGGGGGTTGGACTGGATGGCCCATGAAGTCTCTTCCAACTCTTTGATTCTATGATTCTATCACGCAGCATCCCATATGGAAAGTGAACAATGGGATAGTTATTATTCCCATGTTGGTAATATCTGAATATTTGCATAACAGCTGCATCACAAAATTCCTCTCTCCCCAGAAAACCCTTAAACAAGTGTTGAGGGGCTGGGAAAACCTGTTTCTAGAAAATGTTGTGGGCCAAAGAGGAAGAGAAAAGTTCTGCTGTGACCACAGTGGAAAACAGGATTTAGTCTGTAATCTCATTAGCGGGATGGCAGACTTCTTTCTCTTGCAAGAGAGGACTGCGGCAGAAACATAATCTACAGCATGCCTGTTTGGGTCAATCTCTGCTACAACAACCCTGAGAGGAAAGAGCAGGAAGCCAGGTGGTGATCCTCTCTCGGGGAAACAGGTGATACAACCAAGCCACTCAGCATCTCTGGATCCAGATGCGCCAAAGCAGAGGACATCTTTCATAAGATATGCATCCCACTTCTAAGGTGGTTTTAAAAATCAGTTTCGTCCTAAAGAGCAGTGTTATTAATATTGTAGGAATGCCTGGCATATACAGCAGAATGCAGTGTAGTCAGTGCTATATATGAACGTATGGTAGGAAATGGGAGAGAAAAGACACAGGATGCTCTGATGATAATAATAATAATAAGTCGAATTGAGGAAAAACAAGAGGAAAAACTCAGCCATTATCAAGACCTCAAAATCGAACTGCAAATGCTCTGGCATAAACCAGTACAGGTGGTCCCAGTGGTCATTGGCACATTGGGTATATATGAACTTATGGTAGGAAATGGGAAAGGAAAGACACAGGATACTCTGATGATGATAAAAATAATAAGTCGCTTTGAGGAAAAACAACAGGAAAAACTCAGCCGCTATCAAGACCTCAAAATCGAACTGCAAAGGCTCTGGCATAAACCAACACAGGTGGTCCCAATGGTCATTGGCACACTGGGTGCCGTGCCAAAAGATCTCAGCCGGCATTTGGAAACACGACAAAATCACGATCTGTCAACTGCAAAAGGCCACCTGACTTGGATCTGCGCGCATAATTCGAAAATACATCACACAGTCCTAGACGCTTCGGAAGTGTTCGACTTGTGATTTTGTGACACAAAATCCAGCATATAGATCTCATCTGCTGTGACATACTGTGCTTTTGTGTCAGTAAAATAATAATAACAATAATAATAATAATAATAATAATAATAATGATGCCATCAAAGCCAGAATTGAAAATTCGACAACAGATCCCAGGTGTAGACTCTGCAAAGAAGCAGATGAAACAATAGATCCCATCCTCAGCTGCTGCAAGATCGCACAGACAGACTACAAGCAGAGGCACAACACCGTTGCTCAAATGATTCATGGGAACTTGTGCCACAAATACCATCTGCCTGCGACAAAGAACTGGTAGGATCACAAGCCTGAAAAGGTTACAGAGAATGAACACGTCAAGCTACCCTGGGACTTCAGACAGAGTTTTGGAGCACAGTCATGCCGGCCACATGACCTAGGAGGTGTCTATGGACAACGGCGGCTCTTCAACTTAGAAATGGAAATGAGCACCAACCTCTAGAGTTGGACACGACTGGACTTAATGTCAGGGGGAAAAAAATTACTTTTACCTATTCTTTTTTTCTCTTTTCCTTTTAACTATTTTAACCAGTCACTGTCCACCCCAAACTCACTCCCCTGGTTTTTCCCCTGCGAAGGTCAAGCACACTACGGCAAAGAAGGATTCCCGCCTGCGCAGGGCTTACCGCCGTGGCTGTGGTGAGAGCCGGGGTTTCTTCTGTACACGCTACGGAGGTGGGCAAAGAAGGCAGTCTGGACGTGGCGGAGGACAACGTTTGAGCCTCGAGGCCTCCGTCCACAGTGAGGTTGGAAAGCCCAGTCCTGGGATGCCCATTCAGTTCTCCGCTTTTGCTCTGCAAGGAGCTGAGGAAAGTGCCGTTGTGGAGGCGGGAGGCGTTTGCCAGTTTGGCCGCTTGCAAGTCGCTCTCGTCCGAGTCGAGCTTCGGGAAGGAGAGAGACTTGATATTGCTCACGGAAGTCACCGGCGAAAGAGACACTTTGGAAGACAGGGCCATCTTTTCACAGCCTCCCAGCTGAGGCAACGCGATCAGGCCGTTCGGTTTGTGAAGGGGCTTGAGGTCCAAAGTCGCCCTTTCTAGGGAGGCCAAGACCTCCTGGTCTTGCAACACAGACTCGGCCGCCACTTTGGGCAAGTTACTGTCTAGAAGCTGGGCCACGATGGGCCCCGTGGTACCAACATGGATCTGCAGAATATTTTTCAGTTCCTCTCTGTCATCCAGCGTTTTTAATTCCAGTTTATCAAAGGGGTCTTCTTCGCACTCGAAGTCTGCCGGGTTGAAATCGGCCTTCGTGTGGGGAGGACTCAGGACCTTTTGCTTTAAGGAGCTGCTGCTGGCTGGAGTCGGGGTCAGAATACAGTCGTGCTGCAGGCTCGCAAGAATGGGGTTGATGGGAGGCGGCATGACGGTGCCCGTGGGGCAGCCCCCTTGGATCTCCTCCTCCAAGGCAGCCTTGCTGCTGGCTACAGCCTCCTCCGCCTTCCGCTCGGCCTCTTGCTGGGCGGCCTGGATCCTCTTAATGTTCTCGGCCCATTCAATAGTCCTCTTTTCCAGGGAAAAGTCATACTGAAAGAATAACAAGACACACAGAGGTAAGACAGTAGGATTTCATTAGGCACATTTTATTTATCTATCTATCATCCATCTATCTATCTATCTATCTATCTATCTATCTATTAGGGCTGGGCAACCACGGAAAAAATTGTTTCTAAAATCGATTCGTTTTTTGGGGGGGGGGGGGTTGCGTTTCGGTTTTTAAAAGAATTCCGAAATTTTTCTTTTAAAAAGTTCATTATTTATGAAATTTCGTAAATTACAAAACAATTACGAAACAATTACGAATCGATTTGTTAATGGCGGACGCGACCGCGCAATACACTAAAAAACCTCCAAATGGGAGAGGTGGAACTTCTGAAGCTTCCCTCTCCCTCTGTTGTTGACTGTTGGTGTGATATTTATATATTTTTTTCACTGATTAAACAAACAACAACTATAAAACCTGCCCCAGACATGCGGAAATAATAACGAAACTATTTCAAAACGATAACGAAACGAATGCAAAACGAATCCGAAGCAATTACGAAACGAATTTAAAAATTCGTTTCGTTTTTTAGTTGCTCCTGAATGGTTCGTTATCGCTTCGTTATAAAAAAAATAACAAATTTTTAACAAATTACGAAATTACGAAACGAAACCGCTCAGCCCTACTATCTATCTATCTATCTATCTATCTAATTTATGGTATTTATATCCCATCTCTTCTCTACCCCAAAAGGAGGACTCAGGACGGCTTACATAGGCAGCAATTCGATGCCGTTACATGAACAATTAATACAATAACCATTAAACAAACCATCAAACCATTAAAATACATAAAATACATTAGCCATTAATTAAACAATATAAAAACATTTGTTACCAAATAGAATCGTATCCTCGTGTAAATTGCCTTTCCAATCCATTTCCACTAAAGTGCTAATTTATGTCTGCTGACCGAAAGCCTGGTCCCATAGCCACGATTTTACTTTCTTCCTGAAAGCCAGGAGGAATGGGATTGATCGTATCTCGCTCGGAAGCGCGTTCCACAGGCGGGGGGCCACCACCGAGAAAACCCTGTCTCTCATCTCCACCAGCCGCATTTGTGATGTTGGTGGGAGCGAGAGCAGGGCCTCCCCGGATGATCTTAAGTTACGAGGTGGGACGTAGAGGCAGATGCATTCGGACAAGTAAGCTGGGCCAGAACCTTATAGAGCTTTATAGGTCAAAACCATCTTTCACCCTTTCGGGCAAACTGGTTGATAGGGCAAACTAGTTGCTACTAATCCAGGCACGGGCATAACTACTTGTTTCAATCTGCTTCCACAAAATACGTACTAGG